>NW_026057582.1:48993826-49181710 GCF_023721935.1 Panthera uncia | reverse complement strand
TCTCTCTCCTCCTTTCTCTCTCTCCCACTCACAGTCTGTCTCCTTCTACAAAAATAAATATACACTAAAACAAATTTTTTTAAAGCAAGAAAATCTTCATGGCTGGTATGAGGGAGACAGAGAGGAGAGTTATTGTGTAAGACAACTTTCACCATCACTAATGGAATCACTGCCATCCATTGGCTCGATGGAATCTTTTTTACGTTACAATAATAAACTCTTGTCATATATTGTATTTAGTGTAGTTGGCAATAAGGCAGCAGAGGAAAGGGTCTACATCTATAGGCAGCCTGACCTAGAATGAAGCAAAGCATTCCTCAGCTTACTCTTGTATGGAAAAGCAAAGCACTATCCATAGGTGCTTTGAATTGACAAAAAATAAAATAAAATAAAATACACTAGTGCCGGTTGTAGGCACCTTCCAACGTTCTGAAAAAATCACAGATTTCTGCCAAACACCACAGCCTGAGATCGAGCATCTGATCATAGGAGATGATCACCCACAATTCTGCAACGAGAGAGCAAGAGAGCGGCCACTGAACCAGTTGTGAACATGTGACATTTGGCCTCTCATACTACTCCTATTGCAAGACATCGTTTGTTCATCAAGTTAATATTTATTAGAAATGTTTGCACATCTTGCAGAACACTCACAGAACAAGTAACTCACAATCCAAGGTTTTACTGCATTTTCTACTATCTCTTGGCAGTGAAGTATGGTGCTATGACTAAATTTAAAATCAGCAGGATATAAATGAAAGTGGTAGACATAACTTCCAGTCATTTCCTTCACTCTTCCTCCCCTCCCCCCCCTCCCCGCCGACTTTCTTTTCCCTCCTTCCCACTGACTGGGAAATGCCACTGGAAAAGCTACCACTACCTTGGGATGGCACAGCTCCCCCTCCAGCCCTGAATCACTTGCTCTGGATGGTCATGTGAAACAAAAATGAAATACTTATTTCCAGTCTCTTCATTTTAACAGTTTGCCTACCATGTTTTACTAGCTTTGGAGAACCCTCCTATAGAATAATAGTTGACAACCTAGGAGCTGCAATAGGAAAAATGCATATTTTAGAAGAATATGAATATTCTCTATCCTCATAGCTACTGGTAAGAACTAGACATTGTAATCTTCCCCAAAAGCATTCCTGCTCACTAATTTTTCATTCACAAGAAAATAAATTTTCCTTGTTAGGTTGAAGTTACATTAAGCCAAAAAATTCAGGCATTATATTGAGTGCCTACATGATAATAGAATATGGCTGCTTAAAAGGAGTAAATGTTAATAAATAGAAGGTCAGAATACAAGAATTTCACTGTGTAATATAAGTGTATGTAATAGAAATATAATACACACACACACACACACACACACACACACACAGTATTAGAGCTACACTTCTCTTTCCCAAATATGATGGTATGCCACATGAAATTGTTAATTTACATGTGACAGATCATTATGATATAGTTTTACTCTAACCCCGCTCAATAAAGTGCACTAAAATAATGATACATGTAGTAAATAATGTTAGATTTGAAGAATAAAAGTTACTCTTCACCAGTAAATACAGTGACAATTAAGGTTATCATCAGCATCTTAGACATCATATCCTAAATTCCTGGAGGTAAGAAAAAAAAACATTTGAAACCATCTCTATACTTCAATAGTACTTTCTTCAAAGAAAGTACTAGAAAAAAGTTTAACAAATTTCTCATATTAGCTCTTAAGATGTCACACAAATCCCCAGTCTTACTATTGGTGAATATACTCTGCTTTTCTTTAAACATCCTGCATTAAACAAAGAAATCCAATAATACATTTAAAGCTATATAAATACATGTGCGTGTATTCAGTCACAAGAGAAAACAGGCTGATGAGGTTTGAGGGGTTCGACTGAGAAAACCCAAGGATATATAGAAACACTCCTAAGGGAAGATGACAAGGTGAATTTTTACAGAAATGTCAATAGATTAAATTTGGAGTAACTCTGCCCTTGATATAATAGTTGGCATAAACAAGGAGCCATGAGTTATCAGCTGTTCACATAAGCAGCTTTAGAGAATCATGGAAAGGAGATTAAATGGATATAATTGATAATGCAAGCTCTCCATAATTCTAGGGGTTTCAGGACCAGACTTCCACAGAGCCTCTGGCTAGGCATCATTGCTTACCTCCACCACAACACTGGCTGACAGTGTGCTCTTTGGTGTTGACCTATTGTTCCTCAAAAGAGTTATAGACACGAATGCAAATACAAATCTATTGGATTTTCAACCCATTTTTATAAAGCTTTCACTTTAAGAATAAAAAAGAAGAAATAACACCCAATTTCCTACCTAACTCTATAAGCACATGAAAGACAAACTTCTCATACATAGATGTTGTATTTACCTTTTTAATATTCAGTATCCAATTTCTCTGTTGGGGAGGTGCATTTTAAGAAAACACATACAAAAATATAAAAACATTTATTTATATCAGGTTCCTTTTCTTGCCTACCACATGGTGTAATAAACCAAGATTAATACATAATTCAATGGAAAACACTAGCATATTTTGCTATATTTAGAAGTGAACTTTTCTAGATGATTTTTTAAATCAAATTACAAGTGATAGGCTGCTGCATCATAGACATCTCTCCCAGAATACAGTGTGTTATTTCCTAAGAGTGAATTTTTTCCACTCACTTCATAAAGTCATATAGATGAATGGTACCTGAATAGAGAAACTACATTAACGTATATATACATTTCTATTCCTTAAAACAAGTATTTTAGAGTATAACGTACAACAAAGATCAGTAGTTTTTTTTAAGGTTTACTTATTTTTGAGAGGGAGAGTGAGAGAGCGAGCAAGCCGGGGAGGAGTACAGAGAGGGAGACACAAAATCTGAGGCAGGCTCCAGGCTCTGAGCTGTCAGTACAGAGCCCGATGCGGGACTTGAACCCAAGAACTGAGAGATCATGACCTGAGCCGAAGTCGGACGCTCAACCAACTAAGGCACACAGGTGTCCCAAGATCAGCAATTTTTAAGTCAGGCTTCCTGGACTTCAATCCCAGCTTCCCCATCTATTAGTTGTATAACTCTAGGCAAGTTCTAACTGCCTCCCCCAGTTTTCATTTCTCTCATCTGAGCAAAGGTCATATTAATCAAGTCTGAAGTGCCTGGGTAGCTCAGTTGTTTGAACATGTGACTTGATTCTGCCTCAGGTCATGATCTCAGGGTTCATGAAATTGAGCCCAATGTCAAGCTCTGCACTAATAGCACAGAGCCTCCTTAGGATTCCCAGTCTCACTCTCTCTCTCTGCTGCTCCCTTGCTTGTTCTCTTCCTCCCCCTCTCTCTCCATATTTTTTCCTCTCCCCCTCTCTCAAAATAAATAAACTTAAAAAAAATAAAGTCTATTTCTGTTTTGAGGATAAAATGAGATAAGGCATCTCAATGAACAAAATGCTACAGAGTTTATAAATTCTCAAGAAGGGTTAGCTATTATTATTCATATGTTTACCTTGTTATTTCCACACATGAAAAACAAAAGTCTACTGTTACAATCCATCAAAAAGAGTTACGTACCCAATCTGCAACGGACTACTTCTGTCCCCTCAGAATACACATGCTGAAACCCTAATCCCAATGCGCTAGCATTAGAGGTAGAAACTTTCAGAGGCAATTAAGCCATCAAAATGGAACATTCACCTTTTGGGATGAGCACTGGGTGTTGTATGGAAACCAATTTGACAATAAATTTCATTAAAAAAATCCAACATTCATGAAGGAGATTAGTCCCTTTACAAGATTCTAGAGAACTAGCTAGTTCTCTACTCTCTGCTGTGTGAGGACTCCTGGTGTCCTCAGGAGAAGAAAACCATCCATAAGTCAGCAATTGGGCCTCCTCAGGCACCAAATCTGCCAGCAACTTGATCTTGGACTCCTAGCCTCTAGAACAGGGAAAAATAAATGTTTGCTGTTTAAGCCAGTCTACAATAATTTGTTATAGCAGCCCAAACAGGCTGAGACATCATCCCACAAACTGACAAAAAGAGGAATTTCTCCTCCTTTATCACCACTGCACAGAAACAAAAAGAGCCCATTATTATATATGTACACATATATAATTGTTGTATGAGATAAAATGTGTGTTAAGACATCCAGTTTGTCTTCAAGGTGCTATGCAGTTGAAAAATCCTGCATATAAATGTATACGTTTACTTTGGGGCCATTTTAAGCGTATCCCTGTAGCAGTTGTCTGCAGGAAACAAAGTAAACCTCTCTTCTATGGTTGCTCATTTCCGCACTTTCTAAGAGCCTTCGCATGTGGGATATTCTTTGTCCTACTACATCCTTTCTTTCCTTAATATTCTACTTTAAACTCACACACTAACACACTCTTTCCAGAATAGTTCATTTGACTCTCATCACAGTGAAAACCTTATCACCCTATATCCATGGGCTCTTTTCTCCTTTATGGGTGCCCTTTCACAGCAAGATCATGTCCATAACTCACCCGGATTGGAAAACGGAGTCATTTCCAATTTTCCCTTCTCCCTCACCCTGCACACTTCCCCTCCAAGTTCAAGCCAGTGCATTACCAAATTATTTCCTAATATGAGCCCTACCTATTCCCCACCCACCCTCAGGGAAACTGCTAGTATTAAAGTATTTTAAGTGTGTGTTCTTTCTTGAAATAATGCACTATGTTCTAATATCCCTACCTCTCAATATAGGTCTCGTTTCTTACATATATTTTGTAACGTTTCGGAACGTTTGGCATGAAATGTGTACATCACAAGAGCAGTTGAAGGATTGAATTTGGATACTTATAATTTGTCTTCCCATCATGTCACTGAAACACTCCAAGAAAATGATTAAAATTATTGAATAACAAAGTAGCTCTGATGCTGAAGCTTTCTTATGAACAGGAGCTGTTATAGGTCAACTCTCAAACGTACTTTAGCAAGCAATCGGCCCGCCCTCAAGCACATTACAATATGGTCTTTGTTAATAAATTGGTAGGGATCTTGCATACAAAACTGCTTAACCGTTGAGTTTCCATTTGGATTTGGATTTTTACAAGCCAGGGGAATACCCCTAGATATCGTACCACACAGTATTGATCTTTGGTGAAGTTTTGCTGTAAAGAAGTGTTCAACTCCCAAACAGATGCAGAGATTCAGGAAAGTTATTATTTTGCAAGTGATGTGAAGAGCTTCCGTGGTTTACCGCGGGTTGATAATTTTAGAGCTATTCTCCTGAACATAGTCCATCTCCTCCCGCATTAGTATCATTTATAGCATCCAAAAGGCATTTGAATTCAGCAGATTTCCTGGAACCCCAGAAGGGATTCATTATATATCCTTTCCAAAGTTAATGTCTCTCTATTTGCATAAAAATTTAATTCCATCACAGCTTCCAATCAGAGGCAATAGGAGAGCTTTGTGGATGTCTAAAGGTTTTTGTATCTGAATAGATCATGAGGATGGAGCTTCACATTCACTGTTGACCTTTTACCTTTTATCACTGAATTATACACACTACAAAAGGATATACAACTTAGAAAAATCATCTCTCACAAAGATGCAGGAGCTTGTCTATAAAGAGGACATATGTCGTGATGGGTTTTGTAATGAAATACCACCAGCCTTTTCTTCAAAGTCAAAAAGAAACCTCCACATAGATTCCAATGATGGAAAGTCCTCTAAAACAGGACCATTAAATTTTTGCTCTACCTAATTATTAAGCTCCCCTTTTAGGGGACTGAATAAAGTTAGTAGTCCTAACACTTTGACCTTGCCATTGTTTCTTACTTGTAAGAAAATGCAAAGTATTTTTACTTTTTTTTAACGTTCATTTATTTTGAAAGAGAGAAAAAGCAGGGAGGGGCAGAGGGAGGGAGGGAGGGAGGGAGGGAGGGAGGGGGAGGGGGGGAGGGGGAGAGAGGGAGAGAGGGAGAGAGGGAGAGAGAGAGAGAGAGAATATCCTAAGCAGGCTCTGTAATGTCAACAGAGAGCCTGACACAGGCCTTGATCCTACGAACCTTGAAATCATGACCTGAGTTCAAATCAAGAGTCAGACACTCAACCAACCTAGCCATCTAGTCACTCCAAAGATGCAAAGCATTTAAACTGATGAATTCCTAGATGAGCCATCCATAGTCAGGCCCCAGAACAGAACTTGTATAGTTCAGGTTTCCTTAACTCTGGTCACAAAAGGTGTTAGAGTCATTTATTCATTCAGGTGTCCTTTACTCATAGGTATCCTGGTTCACCTAAGATAGTCCCTATTTATACCTATTGTTTTGGTATAATTATTAATAGCATCACCTTAAAGGGCTCCTTTTGGATGATACAGTATGTGGTAACGATTGTTTTAATATCTTATTTATTTTTGATACAGAGAGAGAGACAGAGTATAATCAGGAGAGGAACAGAGAGAGAGGGAGACACAGAATCTGAAGAAGGCTCCAGGCTCTGAGCTGTCAGCACAGAGCCCGATGTGGGGCTTGAACTCAAGAACCATGAGATCATGACCTGAGCTGAAGTCAGATGCCCAGCTGACTGAACCACCCAGGCACCCATGTGGTAACCATTTTAACTGAAGGCTATGTATATGCCAGGCCATTTTAGGTTTCAGGTAATCGACAAAAGCACTCCAGTCAAGCAATGAAATCCTTTTCCTGCCTACAACCATAGATCAGCAAGGAGAGTCATTGAAGCACAGGAGAAAGAAAAACAAAAAAGAAGAAACAACCAGCTAATGAGTGTTAGAAACCAAAGCAGCTAGAGGCAGACTAGGATGACTAGATGGAGACGAGTAGGAAATTGCATATTAATTACTCAAAGATAAAGGTTTTTGTCTTGTCAATTCCCTCGAGAGGATGGGTATTTCAGAGAACAATCACACTATAATTATACCTACATGTTATTAGTATCACACTTAATGTATATGTGCGTTTCCATAAAATATTAGCCAATGTGCACCCAATCTGGTTCATCTGTGTTGTTTAATTAGTTCATTCCCAAGACCTTCCCTGCTGTTTATTTACCCACTGAAGTTATGAAACTCCTAAATTAGTAACTGTGCGTCCATGTTTAAGCTTAAATCAGTAAAACCATCTTCTTGGATGCCAAAACAGACCAAGTGTGCAACCCTTTAAAGGCAAAAAGGATACTACAAGTGGAGGACATGTAAGGTCCAGAAACATGGCAAGTGGGGCTGTTCTTTCAGGGGATCTAGAAAGATCTAGAAAGATAGTTTTACCCCCAGATGGTTCCAATAGGAGCACCTGCATAATGTAGTAGAAAATACAAGGAGTTTGCAATCAGAAGGTTTGAACTTGGGTCATACATACTAACTAACTGAGCTTCAATTTTTTACCTCCAAGTATCACATCCTCATATAAGAAATGCAGATGATAATCATACTGATTTCACAGTGTTATTTTTAGGGTCAAATGAGTTAAGATACAATCATGGAATAGAAGATGCTGGCAATGACTCTAGGGCTGCTAGTACACCCTCGTTTTCTTCATCCCATTTCTACAACTCCCTTCAAATTGGTCCGATTTCAATTATTTCAAAAATATTTTCCTTTGTTCATCTATTTTCTCAACATTGGCATGTAGGCAACAAGAAAAGTAGGCATGCGAGTACACACAATTTTTTCTGATAACATGCATTTCTTTTTTTGTTGAATCCAGTCAACTCTGCTCTTGGGTTTATTAATAATATAATTAACGACACTTGTCTAAACACTTCACTTTGCAGCTATTTGTTTTATTTCCAGGAGGAAAGAACCATAGTTTATTTTTATCTCCTTGCTAAGAGCAAAGATTTTTCAAATAATCAAAGCTAGTAGGGTTCTGTCATCTAAGGACATCACGTGTCTTTCCTGAGAAGAACTGTCTGATCAGTGACTACTCTCAGAGTAACTGATGGCGAGTGCATGGATTCATACTGTTCGTGATTATCTGGCCCATACTTCATTCAAATTGACATCTATACCTCCTAATAAATAGTCCTAGGGTCTTTTTATGCTCTGTTATAAAAAAGTCTTCTTTTTCAACACATGAGAGCATTCACAGTTGAGAATGAAGTTTTAAATAAAAAATTACAAGTTAGAATTGAAATTACAATTTAAATCGCAGTTCAGTATCTGAAAAAGAAGATCATTCCAAGCCACTCTCTTTAGAAGACCAAAAAACTCCATTTCACAAAGCTTCCTATCTATGCTATTATTTAACCAACCATGAGTACTCAGTGCCTGAATTTCTGTAGTGGTTGATACTCTGTACTCAGCTACTCCAATCCCAATCTCTTATAATTCATTTTTTATTATTTTTCTGGAAATCTCAAGCTTTTCATACGTCTTGTCTGGTTCATTATAAGCATTTCTGTAGGAAACTGATGACCAATGTCAATGCTAACATTTTACAAATGTTCTAAAATCATTGGGGCAGTGGCAAAATTATATAATCACTAGTAATTACATCCCAATCAGACCAGGGGAACTTCACTATGTTGCTCCATGCTTCAGTCACCATTATAAATTAACTTTACAGTTTATAGTTATAAATTATAGTTACTCAAAAATATCCAGGAAATGATATTAAGCTACCAGGATACAACTGACAATAAGGAGATTAAAGATAAATTTAAAACCTTAGTTAATAAAGATAGAGACATGCTATCAACTTTGGTTGTGTTCATTTACATACTCAGTCACCCATTTATGCAACAAGTATTTATCCAACACCTACACTGGGCCAAGCATCATTTTAGATTATAAATCTATTAGGATATATAGGTTAGCAAAATTTCTGCCTTCAAGGAGCTCATATTCTAGTAGATAGAGACTAACAATATGCATTATTAAGAAAAAAGTATACAGTACCTAGGAAGTTTATTCCTAGGGAATAAAGGGATGGTCATTTTCCCTCAAGATAACAGCTAATTATTAAAAGTCACTAGTACAGAAGCATTTGCTTAAGTATTTAGGAGCTTTTACAGTACAAAATTACCCATTTTTCTTGCCATCCCTCAAATGTATTCCTAATTGACATTAATAAAATATGCAGCTACAACAGAAAAAAAAAAAAAAGAAACATAGGTCATCTTAAATTTGATGTTATCTATTTAGTTGCAAAGGTGAGGTCATGTCAGTCCTATCAATAAAATTGTGTTCTGACATAGTACACTAAAAACAATAGCTCTAATTACTCCAGGAAAAGCAGCTGCTGCCTGGGAACAGCTGTGCATCTAGGATAGAACCAATTTATTTCAGTTGATATCATAACTATGATAGGTTCAATAATGTTCCACCATGGCTGT
This sequence comes from Panthera uncia, assembly GCF_023721935.1. Taxonomy (NCBI): domain Eukaryota; kingdom Metazoa; phylum Chordata; class Mammalia; order Carnivora; family Felidae; genus Panthera; species Panthera uncia. The sequence continues at coordinate 49,172,380 of NW_026057582.1, read as the reverse complement.
ACAATGTGTATTTTGTGGGTCACTATTGCTCTTATTGTAGAATCACATTTTGTTTTAAATGTCTCTAATGACTCTATTGTTACCAAAAAATGGGTGTTAACAACATCAAGAAGATGTTAGCCACTAATGCAGCAATCAAAGTAACATGCATATTCTCAATCTCTCTGCAAAACTGCATCCGTTTCTCATTTAGAACTCAATTCAAGAAACGTTAATTGAATGCTACTAAATGCCAGGATTCTTGCAACATATTATAAGGAATATGATGAACAAAATCATGTGCCCCATCCTTCAGGAGGCACCCCCTTGGGGTCTGCAAAGTGACTAGCTCTACTTAAAAGATGTCAGTATTTGAATACACATAGAGATTTTGAACTGTATTCGGATTTGGCCCTAGTCAATTAGCATTTTCTAGATCTCAGATACCATCACTCCAACTTCTTGGGCCTGTATTTTCGCTTGCTTATTTTTCCCCTTTCAAATCACACTTGCAAATGTGAAATTTCCAACTGTGAATCAGGATAGCAGAAGAGGTGTGCTCACACTCATAAAATGGCAGGTGGGGCACATGTTTGAAAAGAATGTCCCTGATGGAACTAAAGATCAAGGTAAATGAAGAGTGGTCATTCGAGAAAGAAACTGTTCATCACCTGGCAAGAACAAGGGTATCTATCAAAGCCGAGGAACTTAACTTCTTTGTGCCAGGAATTTAGTTTTAAGTACATGAAATAAAATAAATAGCATTACCAAACAAATCAATGAAATAGAAATTTTTTTTTTATTGTCATACAATTATGTGTTCATTATTAGGAGGTTACATTAAAGAGGTAGCAGCCTCTTTATTTCACAGTAGTGTTGAGTGCAAACGATACTGTGAAATCTCTGCAACAACTCTGATAGGGTTTGCAAACATCTGGGATTTCCACTGACAAGTTCACAGGTGCTAAGACAGTGGTTTGTTACCTTCACATATAATTGAAGGACACGCAAAATTTTATAGGTTATATTTTACTGATTATAAAATACACCGTCACCCTCCTACCCTCCATCACTGGTCGGTGGTAGAGACCCAATTCCTACCAATGCTTAGTGTAATTCAGCAGTTTAATTGCCCAATGCCTCACAAAAGCAGCATCTTATCACCCTCACCCATTTGCCACAAAAGCATCAACCTCATTATGCCCCACAAAGCTTCCTGTCATCACTGCTACTGTGCTCGTGAGAATGTGCACTTGGATCAGGAGTTCTATTTGCCAGTCTTGGGTCTGATAAATGCACCACTGTTAAATGTCATTTTCAAAACCACAAAAATCATAGTACTCAACATTCCTGCAGCCTGTCAGAAATACGCCAAATACAGGATACAGCACCAAGACAACTCTATTGAGACCTACAATCAAGTTTAGATGGTTTATAAAATCTAGACATTATCACCAAATCCTTTGGTTAATGACGGACAGGAGCAACACAAACAAAGAAACTCTCTGAGTGCTGTTATTCCCTGAGTCGGTTGCCAAGGCTGGTGCCAAAGAAAAAGAATCGTGTAAACTGTGTCAACAAAGGTAGAATGTTCTCTTAGGATGCAGACAGACAGCCTGACGTCAGAGTTCAAATAAAAGCAAGATACGCTGCTTGATCCATGTGTCAGTGTGTGGAATACTGTGCCATTCTATCTCTGGAGTAGTTTCATCTGTGACACCTATAAGGAATATTTCTCAAAAGACACTCACTTACTGCAAAGAACCAAACATGTAATGTACATTTGAGACATTCTAGGTCCACTCAGTAATGCTGAACATTCCTGACCACATGCATACACCACATGAACACAGTAACTTCAATGCCAACTGCTTTGCTGCTGTGCAGAACAAACAGTGCCCTTGAGGGGAAACAAAAAATGGAAGGAGTGCCTTTTAAGCACCTACAGGGGACAATAATTTCCACAAGAAGAGAGATATGAGAAGACTAGGAGGGGAGAGGAGGTGAGGTGGACCCATGGTGCTAGAGTACAAGGCCCTCACAGAGGGTACAAAGCATGGCTGCATGAAGTACCCAAGGGCATGGGATCCTTGCCCGTGGAGCCCCAGATACTTCAAAGTTGCCTGTACCCAAGGTGTTGCTCACATACCCAAAGTTACAAAACTTCAAAACCCCATTATGAGCTTGAAAAATGTGAACATCTCCCATGTTTTACTTACTGGAAGATTCCCAGATTCTGGCATAGCCCCACAAGGAGGGAAACTGAATTTTCTATGAAAGGAAATAACTATCTCAAAGCTTTCTTGCTCATCCACTTCTTAAAAAGATTTTTTGCTACAGATTTTTAATAATGTACTACACCTATTTCTACCTTCTAAGACTGACAAATGTAGGCAGTCATTTCAAGGACAACAAATGTTAGAAGTCCTACATTCATTCTGTGAATAACAGAACCTGAATATTAGAAAATACAGACTATGTAAAGAGACTTTTAATAAACCTAAAATAACACCTTCAAGCTTATTACCCAATAATATTTGATACAGAAACAAAGTTCTTCTGGCTCTAAAATTGTACTATTAGCTTGTTTTTAATTTGAAATCCCTGTATTTTTGTGGCTTTTTTACATTCATTCCCTAGTGCCTTTGAGATGAAATAATTCCCTTTTGAGATGAAAAAACTTCCCCTCAGATAAGTGTGAAGTTATTGTGTATCTCAAGATCCAAGTTGAAATTTTTAATATAAGAGCAATTAGGTGAATTGTTAAGATTGCAAAGATATTTACACAAAGTAAAACAAAACCAATGATCAAGTTATAAGCTCATTAACCCCGGCAGGGACCAATGAACTTATTGGTCTTATTACCTAGACCAAAGCTCACAGAGCCACTGTTCATGCTGGTGACTGAAATGGTCAACAAAGACAGACATGAGCCAGGCCCTCTGCCTTCTGCAGTGTTTGAATCTGCACCAGCGCCCTGACCCAGACAACATCAGGACAATCAATGTCTTCCAAGAAAACAGAGTATCCAAGAATGTTCCAGAGAGAGAAACTGGAATAACCCAGAAATACTTTATTTGGTAGGTTTTCAAGTCTAGCGAGTCAGTAAAAAGACAAACTTATAAAACCTAAACGTGAGATCACAAAGTATCAAGAACCTTAAGATGGAGATCACGTTTTCCATTCAGAACAGCAAAAATCACTGCAAAGAACGAGCCTTTTTTTTTTTTTTTAAAGTAAGTGGGTTTGGAGGTGGGGAAGAGAGGAGAGCTTGTGGTAAATCCTTGTTTTTCCAAAATAATTATTCTTCTAGAAGATAATGTATCTCCACCCCATTAATACCAGCCTTAGTTATGGGTCTTATTTGCCTAATGAAAATGAAGGAGTTGAACCTCTCCCAAAAAGAGGTGTTAAGCATCACTTTCTCTTGTGCCTATCATGAGCTCAGCATGCCCAGATGAGAGCGGCTTCTTCAGTCTGGATCCCACGATGAAGCAGACCCCAAGCAGAATCACAGTTGATTCTGATAAATAGGTAGCAGGAACAAGAAATAAACTTGTTTTTGTAAGCCACCAAGATCTGAGGTTAATGCCTGTAGCATAATTTAGCCTAAACTCTTAGGGGACTGATAAGATTCCATAGGCCAAAAGCAGAAGCAAAGAGCACATTTCAAGAAAAACAAAATGTACTGCAACTACTTGTTAACTCCACCCCAGAACCCCACTATCAGCATGCGACCTCATCTCTGAGCTGAGATAGCGCTCCAGGACATAGCACCAGACCCGTTCTACAGGCTACAGCCCCAAGCCAATGGCTTCTGCAGTGTCCAAACTTTCTGGAGCACATAACTGTAACTCTCTATTTCATTGGCTTTTATAGCTCTAGTGATTTGACCATCTAGCACTTCCATTCTTCTGAAAGCAGTAATCTTCCACTGTTGGTCATCAAAAAGATTTTCCCCTTTTCTGTGTGACCAAGGAGTAGAAAGTAAGAAGAAAAAGAGGAAGGTAATGAGAAGGAATCACATTCCATATACTCAGACACATAAAAAGCAGAACTTTATTTTCTGAAACAATTTGACTCTGTATTCAACCTGTATTTGGGGGGGGGGTGCTCCTCTATCACTGGATCAAGCCACAGTTTTGAAATTCCATATAGGGGCTTGCTAAGTAAAGTATGGGCAAAGGTCATCTAGGTCATCTCATAGTCCACACAATCGGTCACTGAAATATTTACCCTACCGGTCCTTAAAGCTCTTTGCCATTTGTGACTGCAAGATGCTTCTGTGGCACACCTTCAGCAAGCCTTTATGAGGTGGACTATAAACCTCTTTGCCTAGATAAACCTTACAGCAGTTCCAGCCCAAGGATCTCTCTGCCTTCCTAAATGAACTCCCTAGGAAACAGGTCTCTGTTCTCATCACACTTGTCTGGTCCTCAACTGGAAATCTCTAGCATAGGGAATATCCTGCTTCCTTTATGCTTGGGGATAATTGTTTTTTTAATAGCCAGGCAACATCTACGTAGCCTCTTTGGCTTGAATTTCTCAAAACAAATGCCAGGAAGAATCATTGTCAATTTCTGTTTTCCATCCAGCCATATCTCTACTCTGAGGCAGACATAGGACTTCTTAGAAGTTACAAAACTATTGTGATAGGCAGAATTTCTAGGAATAGCCCAGAAGATTCTACACCTTTGGGACCCCAAGGAGCTAGGGGTGTGCCCCCACTGATAGCCAGCAAGGAAATGGAGACCTCAGATGTACAGCCACAAGTGACTGGATGTCGCCAACATCTTGAATACACTTAAAAGCAGTCTCTTCCCCAGCATCTCCAGGTCAGAGGCCAGCACAGCCAACACCTTGATTTTGACCTTGTAAGCAGAGAAGCCAGCAGGCTCACCTGGATTTCTGACCTATAGAACTGTGAACTAATAGATTTGTGTTGCTTTAATTAGCTACCTTGTGGTAATTTGTTACACAGCAATAGAAAATGTAGCCATATTCCCTGTACCCAACTTCACTCGGGGGAAAAATAAGGATCACCAATTCTCTAAGCACTATTAATGATTCTTCAAGGACCATTTTCCCTCTTATTCAAATTGTTTAACTAATAGTGGCTGTTTCCCTTATTCTTCTTAGAGCATTAAAATAGCGTTTATTAAACTTATAGAGGGATTCTGTTTTCTTTTTTATGCTCTCCGTATGTGCCCACATTCATTTTAAACCCTTGCTTGACCTGAAACAAAGATGGTAATTTCATATGGTTTGTCTAATAAACTACTTCCTCAAGGACTTTGGATTTTCTCCAATGTTGGAAAATATTCTAACTCTTCTAACTGTGTACTTAGAGATCAGAGGATGTAGTTTCCCCTTAACAGAGTTGAGGTTTAAAAAAAATTTTAATCCATTTTTACCAAGGGTACCCTATGCAAGATGTACTATGATCTGAATTGCCATTGGTTTTGAGAATTCAATTTCAAAAATCAGTTTATTTCCTTAGTTTAACTCTATGGATCAAAATTTTCAAGAATTACAGGACATACTTCAAACCAGAGTATAATAAGTTCATCTTATTTCATTTTATAGTGAATTTTATTTTTAAATATACCTGAAAAGGTACCCTTTTTAAAAAAAATTAAATACTGTAAAAGTAAAAGCTGATTGGTGTGGTTTCTGAATTTTAGACAACAAAAAAGTATAGAGGTCAAAATAGCTACTTCCGTCCTAAGTCACCATTATATACTTGGAGTTCTTAAGCACCCCTTCAGACAGGATTTTTAGTTTTCATCTCCTAAAAAGGGTCAGCATTTGGAAGGAAGTACCTCATTCAACGAAGTTTTAAAGGCTCCAGAAGCTGTATACTGTAACTCAGGGACCTATCAAAGCCCTAATGTGCTGTAAAAAAATGCTTTTTGATTCTTGAAATGTTGCTTCTATATAATTCTGAGTCCCTCCTGTCAGTTTGTCAGCAATAAAAGCATCACTAGGTTGTGTTCACTGAAGTTTTGATCTTTAAAAAATGTCTTCAGGACACAAAGCTCCATTATATTCTTAATGATTTCACATCTGGGCACTAGCTAACATCCTCTGAAGACAACTGTAACAGTCCTTGCTGGAAGGCTGGACCAATCCTTAACGGGATTGGTTAATATGCAATAAAACATAGTGAAGTAGGTGTTTGACTCTGTGATTTATTATGAATAAGGCAGACCCTTTCCTCTTACCAGATTACCAACAAGTCTGAAACGTCACTACCTTTGCCTTTTTTTCCCCTAAGTGTTCATGGCCAAAATTTAATGGCTAAAATCTACAAGCTAATACTCTTTGGGGGATTGCAGTTCCTGGGAAACAGGAGTAGGGAAAAGAAAATGAGTCTGGAAAGGAAGGAGAGAACATAATGGGGAGTGTTACCAAGTTACTCTCAGCTTTCCACCAAATGCAGTGGAGTGCTCAATCTCACACGAGGTCTTCACAAAGCAAATACAAAATACTGTTTGTCCTAACAACCCACAGAGACATGGAAAGGACAGGATTTATCGGAAGCTTGTTTGTCCCATGGAACTCTGGGTCCCTGACACTTCCAGTTGCACCACACCAGCTGATCTAGGAGTCCCTAGGAAGACCCAAGACATCAGTGGAGGCACTTGTAATGCTTACGGGACACCTGCAAGTAGAGGCAAGTCACCAGGCAGGTACAAATTCAGACATTCCCCACCTTCCCTCCAGAAGCTACGTGGGCTCAGCCTATTGCGCACATGAAAACTCAGCAGGTCCAATGGTGTCTGTGCCTCAGGAGCATGAGTGAAGGCCCAGAGGTGAGAAGTTCTTACCATGATGTTTGAGCCAAGAGGATGCCAGGTCATCATGAGGATGACCTGAGAACAGCTGTCCCCAGTAGAAGGCAACAGTAGAGTTCAAGGAGCCTCCTTATGATTAATATTGAAACTGCCCCCTTTAAGGTCTAGAACAACACAGTTGGTCTCAGGCAATATTCCTGGAAATTCAGCTAGAACATCAAGGAGCATATCTTGGCCAAGCAAACCCAGGGATCTGATTAAACTGATCCAACACAGTCTATCTCCTGTGGAACTCAGATTCTTGCTCGCCGTCCAAGAGGGGGAAAAAATGATCTCATTCTCTTTCTTTCTTCCTCCAAGGAAAAAAGAAAAATGACCTCATTTCTCCCCTGAAGGAGCTACTTCTTCCAAAAAGGTGGCTTATTTCAGTCCCCAAAAAAGAGAAAAATGGTTTTCAAACTGAATTCTAGTCCCCACTACTACAGTTGGTCCCAATGATGTAATCGAAGCTCATTACTTCCCTCCTCCCCTAGCCATTCTATCACTCCCTTGCCTTAAGCCAGCACTTTCACTGCTCTGGGCTACTGGTCTGGTGAGGTGATCCACACATTTATCTCCAAAGGGTCTTAACCTTCAGCTGCCTTGTCTTTATCAGACCACCATTGTTCAGTTGTCCATTTACAATTTCTCCTGAGTATGGAAGCACCAAAACACATAGCCATGATTACAAACAGCTTCCCTCTTGCCCCTTTGCCCCTTATGTATCAGGAGGGATGTTATATATATTACACACACACACACACACACACACACACAGGAAAGTCACTGAAAAAAAAAAAAAAAAACTTAGCATTTTCCTAACACCCACCATCACCACTACCAGCACCAGCAATAACAAACTTGTATTGCTAAATTTAAGAAAGCCAAAGGTACCCACCACAGTGATTCGAGCGAGTACAAAAATCAAACACAGGGGCACCTGGGTAGTTCAGTCAGTTAAGCGTCTGACTCTTGGTTTCAGCTCAGGTCATGATCTCACAGTTCCTGAATTCAAGCCCTACATCCAGCTCTATGCTGAAAGCACTGAGCCTGCTTCAGATTCTGTGTCTCCCTCTCTCTCTGCCCTCCCCCACTCTCTTTCTCAAAAATTAAAAAAAAAAAAAAATCAAACACATACTTACCATTGTTTAACCATAAGTAACTTTGTCATAAGAATTGCTACAGCCTACTTAATGAAGTAAAGATATTATGTCTGATATTAACATGTTTTTATACAGTTTACTTGTTAGATTTATAAACACTACACCAGAGCATCATCCTGATACCATCTCGAGAATTGTTTTCGTAGGTTTCAGATCCAAATGAAACGATGTCATGCTAATATCTTCCTATTTCTTCCCTCCCCAAAAAAGTAATCTTTTGAATCGAATCTAAGATTCTAAACAGATACATGCTGTTACAGTAATTCCTATAGTCAAGTGAGGATTCATCTTAGCACCTAAACATAGGAAATAAGGACTGTAGTTTTGCAGAAATCCAGATTATTTCCATTTAAACCATTATGTACAGTGAGAATGTATTTTATTATTTGAGGATTTTTAATTTCACCAATAAAATATAATTACAGCTCTGATAATAAACTTGAATTTCTGGAACACCCAATAACTCCCTTGGAAATAGTTGAAACGGGCTTTGATTACTTGAGTGATACAGATTGTTTAAAAGGAAAAGATACACAGAGAGTAAAGGGGAAATAAAAGCATGTTCAGCAAACTAAGAAAATTGTCAGAAATAGTTAAGAATCATCATACTGGAGCTAGAGCCCTTAATTAGAATTCTAATCCCAAACCAAGCACATCTGCTTTTCTTCTTTAACACTGAGAAGTGAATGCTTCAGTCTTTTGTTCCAACAAACTTCACCCAACAATTCAGTGTTTTATGTAGAACAATTTCCCAATCCACCGTGTTGTTGTTTTGTTTATTTGTTTGACCACGTTATCAACTTCAAGTTTACCCAAAACAACTCCAAAATTATTTAAGAAAAATAATCTCAAAGGCAACCATTACCAAATACAACACGCAGCTTCTCTCAGATGCACAAATTTTATTTGTGATGAGAGTGCCTCATAGGCCATTAGAGAAGAAGAAAAAAATAACTGGAACAGCTAAAACAATTATACAGTGTAATGGTTTCATCATCACCATTTCACTGATTCACATCTGTGACTATATTGAATCTGGTACTAATTAAATAGGGACATCATAGGAAATAAAACATCTGGACCAGAATCATGGCTGAGGTACTCATCACAAACATTTTCAATCCCTCAGACTTTCTTCTCACTTGACAAGGCTTCATGTAGAAATGTTTGTCTTCCTTAACAAAATTCTGAAACAAGGAGTTGATTCCCATAAATATTTATGTTTTCCATCAGCCTCTAGAATGGACTAGAATAATATAAATATTTCAAATTAGTTCTGTTAAAAATTGCTTTTCTTCTGATAATTTATAAAGTGAATCTCCTTTCACATCCACCTCTGGGGACAACATGGAGCTTTTTTTTCTATGTTTATAATTCCTTTCATTCTAATCACTAAAATTTTTAAGAATGTTCTTCCCAGGTCATTTCTTTGGCAGCCTGGTAATACAAATATCTTAAGGGTGTCTCCCTTACGAGTTTTGAAATCATCCTTATCCAGCACCAATAATAAAGACGGTCACTAGGGTCTATATTAATGTCTGAAAATCTATCTCTCTCTCTCTCTCTCTCTCTCACACACACACACACACACACACACACAGACACAGAAACTGCTCAGTGTTTTTTTTTTTTCTTTAAAAAAAAGCATAAGTCAAATCTTATTTTGTACTGTGATAAGATCAGATCTGGAGAAGAGCTTTAGACAGTTCATGGTGGTGGGGACAGGGGCTATAGGTTCCTGCTTATCAAGCCAATCATTCAGTAGAATCATGAAATGTCCTCAAAAGAAAAAAATTCATGTTTCTTCTCCCTCCCTCCCATATTCATACAAAGGGTGATTATAACCTCTGCTGTCAGACTTCTCAAAGTAGGGGTTTCAACAGCATTACTTCAGCTAAAGGTCAGCATTTGTTTTATGTTTATTTACTTTTGAGAGAGAGAGAGAGAGAGAGGCAGAGCAGGAGAAAGGGAGACAGACTCCAAAGTAGGCTCCCAGCTCTGAGCTGTCAGCACAGAACCCGATGTGGGGTTTGAACCCACAAACTGTGAGCTCATGACCTGAGCTGAAGTCGGACGTTCAACCATCAGACACTCAACCTACGGAGCCACCCAGGCGCCCCAGGTCAGGTTTTATCTATTCACTGAAAATACATGGGACTCTGAGGTCCTGGCATTGCTCTGAATGTAGCCCTCAATGGAAACCTGCCCTAGTGAAGTTACAAAAACAAAAGAACAAAATGTGTCTAGAGTTTTGTTGTTGTTGTGTCTTCCTGCTTTAAACTAAAAAGAATTCAAGAATAAATTAAAGCATCTAAACTTAGAGTTTACAATCTAGCTGAGAACTGACTCATAAATCACAATGTGATCCAATGAGAATGGAATTTTGTATTACTGTTCAGGGATTTATGGTTAACATTGAATTTCAATAATTACACTTATATTTGTATATAATCACTAAATAAATAAGCATTTAGAAGAAATGGGCAAAAAGTATGGCTGTTACCCTTTGAGAGGTTACCTTTGGTTTCTACTCACAGTTTTCCCTGGAAATATAAAATTTAAATACCTGATTTAAGTATACCATATACAAGACCAGATGAAGTCCTGTTTTCAAGAGGAGAGCAGGCAAAGCAACAGTGTACTACTGGAAAAACATATAACTTAATATTGTATAGGAGAAACATAAAAACTCCAGTAGATCATGAGGCTTTTCTGGGGTAAGTATTTATTTCAGTTTCTATTGGCATGTTTTTTAACATGTAATGTGTAGCCTACAATAAAAACCTTTAATACTGAAGCATGAAAACATGAGCCCAAATAAGAGCAGGGGGAAAGGTCTATACAGGTATAACCAGAGAAAACTCACATACTGAAATCAGCAGGCAAGAATATTTTTTTAATGTTTATTCATTTTTTGAGAGAGACACAGCACACGAGTGGAGGAGGAGCAGACAGAGAGGCAGACACAGAATCCAAAGCAGGCTCCAGGTTCTGAGCTGTAAGCACAGAGCCCAACAGATTGAACTCACAAACCATGAGATCATGACCTAAGCCAAAGTCAGACACTTAACCAACTGAGCCACCCAGGTGCACCAAGCAGACAAGGATTTTTAAGGCAAGCATTATAAATAGGTTAGATATGCTTACATAGGAAAGATAACCAACATGTGTGAACAGATGAGGAATTTCAGCAGAAAAAATACAAGTAAGGGTAACCAAATAGAAATTCTAGAAGGAAAAATATGACATTAGAAAAACAAATCATCCAATAAATTTAAGAGCAGAAGAAAGTTTCAGTGAACTCAAATATAGGTTACAAGAAAATATTCAAATAATAATACAAATAAGTGGGGGAAAATGAACAAAGCTCTGATATTAGTAGGAAAATATCAAATAGTACATATGTAATTCAAGTCTCATAATGAGAACAAGAGAATACCAATCTTCACAAATTTTCATAAAATAGAGGGGGATAGACAGACATCCTATTTTGTATAGCCAACATAACTCTGATACCAAAACCTGATAAAGTTATTACAGGAAAACAAAATAGAGCAATATTCCTTTTGATCAAATATGGGAAAATCATTAGCAAATCAGGGGCACCTGGGAGGAAACTCTAGGGGTATGGGCAATTATTTATTTTTTTTTTTAACGTTTATTTATTTATTTATTTATTTATTTTTGAGACAGAGAGAGACAGAGCATGAACGGGGGAGGGTCAGAGAGAGGGAGACACAGAATCTGAAACAGGCTCCAGGCTCTGAGCTGTCAGCACAGAGCCCGACGCGGGGCTCGAACTCACGGACCGTGAGATCATGACCTGAGCGAAGTTGGACGCTTAACCGACTGAGCCACCCAGGCGCCCCTATGGGCAATTATTTAAAGGGAAGTCACTTATTTGGGTGCCTGAGTGGCTCAATCAGTTAAGCATCCGCTTCAGCTCCGGTTATGATATGGTTAGCGGGTTCAAGCCCCGCGTTGGGCTCTGTGCTGACAGCTCGGCGCCTAGAGCCTGCTGTGGATTCTGTGTCTCCCTCGCTCTCTGCCCCTTTCCTGATCACACTCTCTCTCAAAAGTAAACAAACATTTTCAAAAATTTAAAAATATTAGCAAATCCAACAAAACAACGTGGGGGGATAATAAAGAAAAAAATCATGTGATTATTTTTACAGACTCAAAAAAACATTTGACAAAATTTAACACCCATTTGGTAATTTTTTTAAATGAATAAACACTCTCAACAACTAGGAATTGAAGAAATCTCTTCAATCTGATTAGGACACCCAGAGATGTCCTCACACTTAATGCCAAAAGACTAATTGTTTTTTTCCCCTAATATCAGGAACAAGCAAGAATGTCCACTTTCACCACATCTATTCAACATGGCATTAGATGTTCCAGCCAGTCAGTAACACAAGTCATTAACAATATGAACAACAAGCCATCAGGAAAGGGAAAAGTAAGATTTGTATTCATAGATGACACATTGTATACATAGAAAATCCTAATGAATCTTTCAAAAACCTACTGGAATTAATAATGAACTTAGCATATCCTCAGAAATCCGTTCCATTTCTATGTAGTAGCAATAAACAATAAAAACATTAAAAAGATGATTGTTTTTTGTGCAATTGAACAATACAGTATCAGAAAATATCAACTATTTAGGGGAAGAGATATTAAAGACTTCTAGATAAAAACTAATTTGATACGGATCATAAACATTAAAGCCATAATCTTTCTAGAAGAAAAAAAGACTTTTTGTGACCTTAGTGAAGGCAAAGATGGAAACAATATAAAAATCACTGATCATAACACTAAAATCATAATAATAAGACTTAAAAACTAGAAAATTCTGCTTACCCAAAAACTTACAGATTGGAGAAGAAAAAATTGTATGCATAGGACAAAAAGCCCCAAAATATATTTTTTTTAAGTCCTATGATTCAGTAAGACCAACAACGTATTTAAAATGAGTAAACATTTGAACACACACTTCACAAGATACAGTAGCCAATAAACATATGAAAAGGTGCTCAACATTAGTTATTAAGAAAATACAATTTAAGGCCATAATGAGATACCATTTTACCCATTAAAATGACTATGCTAGTAGACAATACTGAATGCCAGCAAGCAGTTGGAGCTTTCAGACATTGTTGATGGCAGTAGAAAATAATACAAGCAATTGGGAAATACCATATGACCCTGCAATAGCATTTCTGAATATTTACCCCCCCAAAAAAAATAATAAATTATGCTTACAAAAAAAAAAAAAAAAACAAAGGCTTGTACAAGAACAATCATCAAAGTCATTCACCATAGCTACAAACTAGAAACAACCCAAAGGTTTATCAACCCTTACATAGATTGTGATATAGTCCACACAATGGACTACTACCACCTGATAAAAAGATAGGACTCATTAATATATGCACAACATAAACGAACATTTAAACACCATGTTGGACAAAGGCTATACCCAAATGAGCACATATTAAATTATTTGATTTATATTTAGGCAAGAACAGGGAAAACTAATCTGTGGTGATTGAAATCAGACACTAGTTTTTTCTGGGGGCTGGGGAATTGACTGACAGAGTTACAAAGGAATGAATTGTTCTTTTATCTTGATTTGAGTGGGAGTTCCATAGCTGTATAGAATAGTCAGAGCCCATCAAACTATACACTTGAGATCTGTGAATGACATTAATGAAAATGGAATCTCCCTAAAAGAAAGAAAGATAAGAAATGTGTAAGACAACAGTTAGGAAAGGCCAATTTATCTGAGAGTGTGCCAGATATAGAAGAATCATTACTCAAGGTTTAATAAATGGCTACCGTATGCAACACATTCAGAGGTTAAAAAGTAGAACATTTGATAAGATTAAGAAATTTAAACTATAATGGGTGCTCACATTTAGCACCATGCTATATTTATATTCATGAAAGCATCTCTTCAATTAGAAATATCACCAGCGGAGCAGGAAAAGTAGTAAGAACAATACTCATCAAGTGGAATCAGTCAAGACAAGGCTAAAGCCAGGCAAGCAATTCATCACATACCTCACAAAAAGAGGGAGCCAGTCCAGGAAAAGACCTTGAGCTTACCGTGCCGGGTGAAGGAGGAAGATTCCTCACCAGGATGTGGGAGAGAAATCGGAGGACTCTGAGTAGAACAAGACCAGAGAAGCAGCTGCTGTGGAGAAGCGTTTTTATCGGAAAGCTGGTACCTCGTGGTGAGCTGGGGTCTGCTTGATCAGAGCCACATGCACACCTGATTCTACTCAACTTCCTTAACATCCAGAGGGGCAAGACGGCCAGCTGCACCTGAAAACTTACCAGCATAGACTTGCCTTTTGGAATTTCAAGGCCTGTCTGGCCATCACCTCTATTTTCCTCAATTCTTGGCTCCAAGGGGCTGTTTTTTCTGGATTCTCCTAGAGTTCTCTGATCTCGCCTATAACCTGTCTATGTGACAGCTCCCCCCAGAGAGGTCTTCTCCACACAGGTGCTGCTGTCTATCTGTCTGGACCAGGCCTGTGCCTTCCCCACCTGGAGATACTTAGTCTCCATTAGTCTGCCCTCAGCTCGTCCTGCATCCCTTAATATTCGAGGCTCCCTTCAAGATAAGGAACTTGACATTTTCCAGATATTCTTAAAGTCACGATGGGGAGCCTTAACTGAGTTTGCCATAACAATTAACCAAAAAAAGAAAAAAATCTCTTGCGTTTATCATTCACTAGTATTGAAAAATTAAACAGTCGCAGACTTGTGCTAATTTTACCGTACCTTTCCCTCAATTTCTGTCTTCAAACTTATTTGCCATTTTCAGCTAGAGCCACAATGACACTTGCTGGGATTGTGGCATGGAGTCTTCTGAGAGACCCTGAAACCTAAGCACATGCAGGTCTTCCAATGTCAGTGACAGGCCTTGGCATTAACAGAAGCTTCCTGAGGACAGGCTTTCACCCAGCCAGTCCTCACCCCAGACTTCAGATGAGCCGGGACCCACAATCAAGACGTCCTAACTGGGACATGAGCAGACGTTATTATTCTGCAGCTTCAGTGACCACCCTTAGCTATTTATATTCTACAAATTCAACCTTGCCCCTAGGACGTAGAGGCCTTTCTGTATATTCTTAAATGGGTTAAAAAGCTCTAGGACCTGGGGGTGCCGGGTGGCTCAGTCTGTTAAACATCCTACTCTTGGTTTCAGCTGAGGTCATGATCTCACGGTTCCTCAGATCAAGCCCCGCATCCAGCTCCATGCTGACAGTGCAGAGCCTGCTTGGGATTCACTGTCTCCCTCTCTCTCTCTGACCCTCCCCTGCTTGCACACACTTTATCTCTCTCAAAATAAATAAATAAACATAAAACAAAAAGGACTCCAGGTCTTTTTCAGAGTTGTTCACATTGGTGTGTAAGGAGGCCTGGCCCCTACAGTTTTAGCACATCTCCCACCAGCTATGCAGAATTTACCATGTCCCGGCAGTCACTGATATGACTCTTTGTTTTGTTTCCATAATGAAAACTTGTGATTGCTGGCTTTATTCCTTGACAGAGTTCGATACCCTCCCCACTTAAAAAGGGGGTACCAAGTCTTCTAATAATACCACTAAAGGAAAAATATTGAGAGGACTTAAAAGAAAGCAAGGGAGAGAAAAGGAAAGGCTTTAAAAAGAGACTTAGAGGGGTGCCTGGGAGGCTCAGTCAATTAAGCATCTGACTCTTGATCTCGGCTCAGGTCACGACCTCTCAGTTTGTGAGTTCGAGCCCCACATCGAGTTCTGCGCTGACAGCACAGAGCCTTCTGGGGATTCTGTCTCTCTATCTCTAAAATAAATAGTTAAATAAATAAATAAATAAATAAATAAATACATAAATACATAAATACATAAGACACATAATACAGGTGGCTTCACAAAGAAGATGGCAGGTCACCTTGCAGGACATACTTTCATCTGCCTGTTACGAAGGCAGTATGAGTCTGTCTACAAACTAGTGTGCATGAGTAATAAGTCTACTTTTAAATAATTTAATGTCTTTCTCTTCCTACCAGTAAGGTGGAAAATTAGCCTCTGTCAATTTGGGGTTTCACACTTCTCCCCAGGTTTATATCAAGGTTCCCAGAGATATTCAGGATATTCAGACACAAGGATGGCCCATCAAGTTCTAGAAACAGGCGGTCTCCTGGACGGGTATATCTGCTGAGGCTTCCAGTTCAGATCTTGCTTATCTTTCTATGGCTCTTCACGTAATCCTGTCTAAAAGGCTTTTTCCAGTCCTGTGGCTTCCTCTACTAACTCTATGCCAGCTCTGGGGCAGAATCTAACTCTGTGGCTTCCCTGCCAGACTGGAGCACAGGCCTCTGGGTGAGGCTGTCTAGTATAGCCAAGGAGATGCTCTCTACCTGGGACCTTGTCTTCTCCAGAACCCTACCCCCCAAAGAAGTACACACAACACCCCCTCCCCACAACACCACTTCTCACACTCCTCAGCCGCTCAAGGCCACTTTGCCATTTTGCACAAGTCAGACACTGACAGAGAGGAGCAAGAGGAGAGAAAGATGAAGTTGGAGGAAAACAGCCACCGGTTCTTACAGTCATACTGGGTCAGACTTCAGGATGCGGGCCAACATTGAAATGGCCTAATTTACAAACTGCATTGCATAAGGAAGATTTAGGAAAACTGCTCTGATGAGTAAAATTTTATGTGGGTCAACTAGCTTTATAAGGATATCCTCAAGAATTACTTGCAAACAACATGTGTGGGTCCAAAGGTTGGCATAATGAATGGAAGAAGTAGTAACTCATTAAGGACAGAGTTGTTGCAGAAAGAAAACAAGAGAAAAGTGGAGAGAGATAGAGAAGCAGAGCCCCCATGAATCCTAGAGAGGAAAACAAAAAGTCTCACTCCCCAGCAAGGGCAGGGTGGCTAAAATCACACATAGAAGGTTGGTCCTTAAGCCTGGCTTCCTTCTGGACTGCTGAGCCCCAGGGATTCGTATGAGCTTTTCTCCCCTCCACTCTTGCCTTGAATAGAAGCAAGAGAAGGAGCCACAAGTTTAAATGTATTTAAAAGTGATTTGCTACATGATATAATGTTTTTTTTTCTTTTTTTAATTTAAATTTTAGTTAATATACAGTACAATATTGGTTCCAGGAGTAGAATTCAGTGATTCATCACTTCCATACAACACCCAGGGCTCATCACAAGTACCCATCATCCATCTAGCCCATCCCCCACCCACCTCCTTCCAGCAACCCTGTTTGTTCCCTATCGTTAAGAGTCTCTTGTGGTTTGTTTTCCTCTCTCCTCTCCCCCTCCTTTCCATATGTTCATCTGTTTTGTGTGGGCTCTTAAATCCCACATATGAGTGAAATCATATGGTATATAATGTTTTGGGAAACATACTGAGAAGGTTGATTGCTGGTTTTGTTGGAGTAAGCAGTTAGGTTTTAACAGGATGCTTGGAGGCCATCCTCCAGCAAAGGGGGCATCAGGTTCAGCTCACAGGAAAGTCCGAGGCCTGTCCTGAGGACACTCAAAAACAAAGCCACAAGAAAGCAAACCAGACAGGCCTGAGAGTAAGAAGGCCAGAGACCCTGACCAAGTAAGGGAGAAAACTTCGAAACCACTCCCAAAGAAACCTCCTCCCCAAGTAATAAATATTCCACCCCCTAGATAACACTGTCAATAAAAGATGGAGACCCAAACCTCAGGGCACGTAGCTCTCCGTGAGCTTGCCTGCTTTCACATCCCACTTGAATCAACTTTCCCACTTGTACCGCTCAAACACTATGTCTGCTCCATCCTTGAATTTTTTCTTGCAAGGAGACTAAGGGCCTCTGGGGACATCTTGGGGATGGGCTGAGCAGAGGCCTCAGGGCCTGGGGTCTCCCCAGTCCACCAGGCAACAGTTTCCCTAGAATATTTCTGGTGATTTTCACTCACTAAAGAATATGAAGGGGCATTAATTATAGCAACACATAGGTCATGCTGCTCAGACTTTTAAGAATACACACGCCACTTAAACTGGTACAAGGCTTCAGCAACGTTTCCCCTGCAGAAGGCAAGAAATGGCCAAAGCTGCACTATGCCAACCATTCGCCAGAGTGTGTGACTGTCACAGCCAGGTTTTCTAACACAACTAAGCACACACAGCTCCAGGTAGCCCTGATAAAAGACTGCCAAAGGTTGGGAGGCTCTCACTGGCCACTGGTTAAATAATTACTTCTTTTTATTCATTGATCATGTCAGAGTTTGGTCCAATTACTGCACAATTTCTGCTCTCATTCAGAAAATTTACAATGCCCACATAATCTAAGACTGACAGGATGTAGGGCTCCTCTGCTCTGCAAAGGCCTAACAGGTCTTTAATTCTTTTCAAGCAGACCATTTTCCGATTAAAAACTTTTGAATTTCTGGTTAAATACTCAGGAAATCTCTTCAGAGAAAGACTCTGTAATGTATCCAGTGTCATTACTGTGGCTGCAGATCAACTCATTGTTGGTAGAGCTCCTTGGGGCTCAGTTAGAAGACATTTTTTTTATTTTCTTTACAAATGCTCAAGGCTTACGTTTGCACACAGTTAATTTGCATTTTTATGGGGCTGAACCCATTTTGTATGCCAGGGAGACGTCTGTGGATTTTGCACAGGATACTTTTTTTTAAACGCATTTAACATAATGAAGGATAGATTGCTAGATATTAAAGTATAGAGGTTAGTACAAAATATTTGAAAATGTGCTTCATCTAGACATATTAAACTGAGAAATATTATATCTTTCTCCTTGAAAACTGAAATCTATGCAATTGGGACAGAGTATACATTTATATAAGTGTGTGTGTCTGTGTGTGTGTATGTGTGTGTGTGCATATGGGACTCACATACTTGATTACTTCTTTTGTAAAAGAGTGTTTTTTTATAAAATTCAATAAAAAATAATGAAGTTATACAGAGTATGAAAAAAGAAATGCTAAGTTGCCAGCATTCTACAACTGCTGTAGAAGCCCCATAATGGAAGATATTTAAAATTAACCAGAAAACATCATAAGCAGAAATAACACAGAGGAAATTAGCATGGATTCTTTTCCAAAAGAAATAGAGGGAAAGAATCAGGAAATATGACCGTGGCTGCCATGAGGGAGCTAGAATTTTTTAAGTAGCATTACAGAATTCCTCATAAGGAATAATTCATTCATTTAGTAAATATATATTGAGTCCCCATCCTTACAAAGCACTGTCAACTCACTGTACGAATGCAAGGATAAACAAGACACAGTCCCTATTCTAAACTTATAAAAAATGGAAAACAGCCAAGAAGAATTGCCAATATTTTCTTAATTTGTGTGTCTTGTTTTCCATATAAGAAACTCCCCAAGCAGTGGTGCTTTGCCACTCAAAATGGGGTCTGTGGATCAGCAACAGTAGCTTCAGCTGAGGGCTTGTTAGAACTACTGTCTCAGCCCCACCCCAGACCTGCTGAATTAAAATCTACATTTTCACAAGATCCCCAGGTGATCTGCATGCACAGTAAAATCTAAGAAGCACTGGTCTAGTGGTCTGTTTGCCAGCATGTTTAATTGTGCCAAAGCTCTATTCCAAAGCAATTAATTTCCAAATTATAAATTATATCTCTTTTAAAAAAAACACTTTGATTATGCTCTTCCTTGTTCAAAATCCTTCAGTAGTTTCCTAACATTTTCACCTTGGCCTTCCTGACATCCCACAGTCTGACCCCTACTTATCTTTTCTTCTAAAAGATGGCACACCTGTGTACACACACACACACACACACACACACACACACACACCTCAGGAATCCGGTATCACCATCCCCAGACACTCCCTGCATTCAGTTTTACCCAGCTTCCTTATTCATTAGATCACCTCTACCTCAAACAATGCTTCTTAATTTTGGTTGCCCATTAGAAGCCCTTGGGAAAGATTTAAAAATACTGATACTCAGTCTTCATACCAGACTAAGTTAATCAAAATCTCTAGAGGTGCTGCCCACAGTGCACACATTCCTATTTTTACAGCTCCCCAGGGTGATTCCAATATGCAACCAAGGCTGTGAACCACTGGCCTAGAAAATTTTCCCTCCTCCCCATTCATGTTCTGAAATCCTACCTATTCTTCAGGATGGAAATCAAATGCCCCATGTGCAGCCTCTTGATCGTTCCGGCCCGTTGGGATCTCTCCCTTACAACTCACAGACACCTTTCCTCGGTACTTTCTTTTGGCAAACCACAACACAGCAAGTACTGCACAGGTGCTTGTCCACAGTACATACTCAATATTATTTTTTTAATGAAAAGTTTATGAAATCTACATTTTCCAATGAATTCCTGGAGAAAGACTGGAAGCAAAATGTGATTCCCATCTCCCACTAATGATAAATGTGCGTGGTAACAACAGAGCATAGCAGGGAGTGGAGCACTGAACACATAGGAACATAATAATTGAGAAGAGATAAAACCGGGAGATGGTGGGGGTAGGGAAGGGGGGCTCCTTCCACATTCTGATCTCTCACCTACCTGGTGCAGGTAATGACAGGTCACCACACAACCTAGTTGCCAAAGTCAGGAAGACTCCTTCCTATTCTTCACTCTTATTTTCTTCATTAGTTGTCTCCCTACACTATGTAAGCTCAAGGAGGGCAGAGAATTTTCTCTGTTTTATTCTTCCCCATTGTGTGGAAGAGCATGTAGCACAGAAAAGGTGTGATGGCTAATTTTTTGTGCCAGCTTGGCTGGGCTATGAGTGCCCAGGTATCTGCTTAAACAGATCTGTTTCTGAATGAGATTAACATTTGAATCAGTCCACTGAATAAAGCAGATGGCCCTCCCCAGTGTGAGTGGCCCCCATCCAACCCATTGAGGGACTGAACAGAACAAAAAGGCTGCATAAATGATAATCTGCTTTATCTGCTTGACTGTCTTCAAGGTGGGTATTGATCTTCTGCCTTTAGACTTTTACTTGAACTAGAACTCATACCATCAACTCTCCTGGTTCTCAGGCCTTTAGACTCTGCTGGGAACTATGTCGTTTTGGCTGTGTTTCTCTGGAAAATCCTAATATGGATTTTGGTACCAAGAGTAATTCCAGAGGAACAGAATGTTAAAGATGAGTTTTCTGAGTACAATGATGTTGGTTGGTTGTTCCTAATGTCTGGACAAAAGAGTGAAAGAAAAGGATAAGCTCAGAGATTCCAATTCCCACCCCAAGTGCTACATAAATGACCTAAGAGCTTCTGTGCTGCCCTGAACAAGATCTGTATCTCGTATAGCCATGGGGCTGAAATTGCTGCTAATCAGATGAAGAACTTCATCCTGCCAGGGGCTGAATTACAATGCAAGTGGAGATACCCCCACAAGGTGTCTACTGCTAAAGTGAAGGCATTGACTAGGAAAGAACGGGATCCTAGAAGTTGGGTTGGAGGCATTTGGGAAGTCCCTGATGAAGCTGGGGACATTGAGGCCCTAAATCCTGATGAGTCTTGTTTGCCAGGGGAAATGGCACCCTCACCCTCAGTGGAAGCAGCCTCCCCACATCCATTAGTATTGGCTCCTTTACTGACAGTGATGTCTACTAGTCTTTCCACACCAGTCTGAGAGAATTAACCCTGCATGGACTGAGGAAACTGTAATGGCCTCCCCTAAAGCAGTTCCATGCAAGACAATGCTGATTCTTTTCAGGACCCATCCCACCACACATCTTTGCTTCTAGACTTACAACTATAAATAAATCCCAGAAGGTCATTTAGGAAGTATGTTACATTCCCAGAAAATTACCTGAGTTTTCTACTTTATATAGAGAGAAATCTGAGGAACGTGTGAGGGAATGGATATAAAGATTATGGGATGATGATGGGAGGAACATAAAGTTGGATCAGGCCAAATTCATGGATATGGGCTCACTAAGAAAAGATTCTGTATTTAATGTTGAAAGCAGTTTGATGTGTTAGAAAGGACTCTAATATTTTGTTTGGTTGGTTGGCTGAAATATGGACCAGAAAGTGGCTCAGGATGAGCAAGTCAGAAATATCGGACTTGTCTTGGTTTAATGTAGAGGAAGATATTCAAAAGCTTAGAGTGTATTTGTCATTTAAGACCTATTCACCCCTCTGAGGAGGGTCCAGAAATATCTTTCACCTCTACTATGAGAAATAAATTTGTAACTGGACTATGGTATCCTTGAAGAATTCTGTGATTACTTTTCACTGTACCAAGAGTAGGCCAGATCTTACAGTAAGAATTACAGTCACTAAATTAGGAAACACAAATGCGATAGGAGTAACGGGATTCTAGGGTGACAGGGGCTAAGTGGCAGCCCTCAGTCTTCAGAGGCAAGGTGAATGTGGTTACTGTAATGGACAGCAGAATCAAGCAGTGATCAGAACAGTATGACTTGTGCATATCTATGGCACTGGCTAGTTGATTACGGTGTTCCTAGAAATGAATTAGATAGGAAGCCTACTAAATTGTTACTTGATCTGTATAAACAAAAATACTTGGCCAACTGAACAAAAGTCTTACCTAAATCATAAAAACAGAAAGTCATGGTCTCTCAATCAATTCTCAGACTCGAGCCAGTTTACAGACCCAGTACCGCTTGAGTGAAAGGGAGGCTGGTACAGGGGTATGCAGTTATTGATGTAGCAAAACTTTTTTCTTCATACCAATTAATAAAGACCACCATAACCCGTTTGCTTTTAGCTAGCAAAACAGTACTACACATTCACCATCTTACCTCAAAGGTATATCAACTATCCAGCCCCATGTTAGAATTTAGCTTGTAGGGATCTTGGTTGCCTTTTTCTTCCACATGATATTACACTGATCCATTACATTGATGATAATATATTAACTTGACTTAGTGAGCAACTACTCTAGGCTAATTGGCAAGACATATGTACATATGTCTGACAGAGGACAAGGAATAAATCTGACAAAAGTTCAGGGGATTTCTACTTCGGCAAAATTTCTAGGTATACAGTGGTGTTAGGCATTTTGAGATACCCTTTCTAAGGTGAAGGATAAGTTGTTGCATCTGGCCTCTCCTACAATTATGAAAGAAGCACAATGCCTAGAAGATCTCTTTGGATTTTGGCAACAACATATTCCTCATTTGGTTGTGTTACTCTGACCCATTTACCAAGTCACTTGAAAAGCTGCTAGTTTTGAGTGAGACTTAAAATCAGAGAAGGCTTTGCAACAGGTCCAGGCTACCATGCAAGCTGTTCGGCCACTTGTGCCAAATGATTCAGCCACTTGAGCAACAAATCCAACAGTGCTTAAAGTGTCAGTGGCAGACAGGGATGCTGTTTGGAGCCTTTGGCAGGCCCCTATAGGTGAATCATTGAGCAGTCCCTTTGGATTTTAGAACAAAGCCCTGCCATCTTTTGTGAATAACTATCCCTTTTTTTGAAAAACAGTTATTGGCCTGTTACTAGGTGTTAGTAGAAACTGAACACTTAACCAGGTTACCATGCAACCCGAGCAACATGCGCTGGGTGTTATCTGACTCAACAGGCTGTAAACTTAGACATTCTGTCGAGTAGAATTGTTATATATTAGATTATACCTGAGCAATTGAAGGCACAAAGAAGTGGCTCCTGCTTTATTGCTACTTCTCTCTCCCCCAACCTGCATATAAGGCTTCCTGAGGAGTTCCCTACCGTCACTTGACAGAAGGGAAGACTCAGACTGGTTTAAAGATGGGTCTGCACAATATGCAGTCACCACCCTAAATTGGGCTGCTGCAAGACTACAGCCCCTTCCAGGGATATCCCTGGAGGATAGTGGTGAAGAGACATCCCTCCCAGTGGGCAGAACTTCAAGCAGTGAACTTGGTGGTTTACTTTTCTTGGAAAGATAAATGACCAGATATGCAATTATATATCAATTCATGTGGTATGACCACTAATTTGGCTGGATGGGCAGGGTCTTGGAAATAACATGATTAGAAAATTGGTGAGGAAATTTAGAAAGAGGTATGTGGAAACCTGTCTGACTGGCCAAAGACATGAAGATTTGTATGTCCCATATGAATGCTCACCAAAGGGTGACATCTTTAGAGGAGTATTTTAATAAATAAGTAGATAGAATGACTCATTCTGTGGATACCAGTCAGCCTTTTCCCCTAGCCACCTTTGCCATTGCTCGATGGACTCATGAACAAAGTGACCATGGTTGCAGAGATGGAAGTTATACATGGGCTCAGCAACATGAACTTCCAGTCGCCAAGGCCAACCTCTAATTGTCCAACCTTCTAGCAGCAAAGACCAATACTAACTCCCCAATATGACACCATTCCAACCTGGTGGCAGGTTGCTTACACTGGACCACTTCTTTCATGGAAGTTTTGTTTTTACTGGAATATACACTTACTCTGGATATAAATTTGCCTTCTCTGCATGCAGTGTTTCTCCAAAAACTGCTATGTGTGCACTTTACAGAATCCACCATCGTGGCATTCCACACAGCATCACTTCTGAATAAGAAACTCATCTCATAGCAAAAGGAGGGTAGCAATGGGTCCATGTTCATTGAATTCACTGGTCTTCCCATGTTCTTCACTATTCTGAAGTAGCTGGTTTGACAGAACAGTGGAATGGCCTCTTGAAAACTGAGTTTCATCCCTAGGTGGGTGACAATACCTTACAAGTCTGGGGCAAGGTTTTCCAGAAAGCTGTAGATGCTCTGAAACACATACAATATTTGGTGCTGTTTCCCCTGCAGCCAGGATTCACATGTCCAGGAATCTAGGGGTGGAGTAGCAGCACTCACTATTACCCCTAGTGACTCACTAGCAAAAGGTTTTGCAATCTTATGACCTGCCAGCCTAGAGGTCTTAATTCCAAAGGAAAGAATGTTTCCACCAAGAGACATGACAATGATCTTATTAAAGTGAAAATTAAGACCACTGTCTGGATACTTTGGACTCCTCATTCCCCTGAATTAATAGGCAAAGAAAGGAGGTACCGTGCTGGCTGGGGCAATTGATCCCCACAACCAAGAGGAAACTGGACTACTATGTCATAGTGTAGGTAAGGAATAAGGAATAGTATGTTTGGAATACAGGAGAGAACTTACAGCATCTCCTAGAATGACCATTTCCATGTGATTAAAGTCAATGGAAAACTACAACAATCCAATCCAGACAGTACTTCTAAGGGCCTAGAACAGAAATGAAGGTTTTAGTCTCTCCAACATGTAAAGAACCACAATTAGTTGAGGTGCTTGCTGAAGGCAAAGGGAAGACAGAACAAGTAGCAGAAAAGGATAGTTATAAATACCAGCTATGATCACATGACCAGTTACAGAAACAAGGACTGTGATTGTCGTATTTCTTGCTTATTTTGTTATTGAATAGGTTTGTGTTTGTGTATGTGTGTATTATATTATATATTATACATTATATATTACATATTATATATTATGTGTATATACATATATGTATATATTAAATAAACATCTTTGTTCTCTATCATGTAACATAGATGCACTGGATTTATGCCATAGAATTTAAGTACTGTTGATTTTATATCACAGTATATAAGTTATTGGATACCAAGAATAGTAAATATTACTCCAGGACTTTACCTCCTCTTTTGGAAAAAAGATTTGGGTGTTTTCAGCTGTATGCAGAATAATTGTATCATGCTAGACAGACTTCTGACCTTGTTACTGTCTTTATTCGGGGATTAAGTATGCTTTAAGGAGATGCATATGGGTGAAAAGTTGATAAGGGGTAGACTTGGGATGGTTAATTTTATGTGTCAACTGGGCCACAAGCACTCAGGTATTTGGCTAAACATTATTCTAGGTGTGTCTTAAAGGTGTTTCTGGATGCGATTAAATTTGAATCAGTCAACTGAGTAAAGACAGCCCTCCCCAAGGTCAGCAGTCCTCATCCAATCTGTTGAAGGCCTGAAGAGAACAAAAGATCTGAGTAAGGGTAACCTCCCCCTTCTGCCTGACTGTCTTCAGGCTGAGCTTGCATCCTCTCCTGCTTCAGACTTGGACTTGGAATGAAGGCTGAGAAGGAGAGCTGATTACAAGTGTCCCACTCCAAGTCCACGTCTTGAGTCTGCCAACTATAGATCGTGGGACTGCTCAACTTCTATAATCACATTAGCCAATTCCTTATAACAAACCTCTTTATAAATATGTTTCCTATTCTGTTTCTCTGGAGAACACTGACTAATATAGAAGGTATTCAGTATATACTTTTTTGAGTGAATGAATGAGTGACTCTTCACTGTTACTTGGTTCAAGCCTTCAAACCTCACCTGAAAGGCTTTATAATTCTTCTTAGCTTAGACAAACAAATGCACACTCCATCATTTATGCCTTGAAGAACTGATCTTTCTAAACACGTACTGTGACCACTGTGGCAACAGTTCTCTCCAGCTTAAAATTAAGAGCTCCTCATCATCTTCCCCTACAAAACAAGGTTTAGTTTCTTAAACATACTACATAAAGCCTTGAGATATAACCTAACCTTGAGATGTATTCAGCTTCATCTTCAATACTTCTCACTCTGAACTTTACATTTCAGCGCCAACAAATCGCTTGACTGTCAGTTTTTCTAACATACAAGAGCCTCACTCATTTCTGCCCTTACATACATTGTCCTGACTGCTTCAAATGCTTCCCTGCCCCTTGTCCACCTGGAAAACTCTTTTCATTGTTCACAACTAAGTTCAGTGACAACTCCTCCAAAAGCCTCTGTTTATCTTCCAAGAGACGGTTAACCCCATCTTGTTAATATTAACCCTATAGATTTAGCTTACTTCTACATTTTCTATTATTCTCCCTTTTTACACTTTTGTTTGTTATGTGAGTTAGGATCCTTTGGGCGACAAAAATCCATAAAGCCATTACTGTCTTAAACCAATCGCAATTCATCATCTAGAGCTTGGCAAATTGCCACATGAACAAAATTGGGATTCTGTAAGCTGAAGAAGGGAGAATGGCTGTAGAATAAGTAACCAACAGTGGTAGCACACTGGTCTATATCTCTTCCTCTCCATTGAAATGTGGGTGGTTTGAAGGCAAGGTCTACATCATTTCATCCTCTAGCCAAAGCCCATGGAACACCACTTACCACAAAATGTATATAAGTGGATTCTGGAGCTTATCTAGGAAAAACCCTAGTTAAAATAATTTTATATGGACACCAGTCATATTGGATTAGGGCCCATCCTAATGACCTCACTATAGCTTGATTACATTACCTCTGTAAACGCTAGGCCCAGAAAGGTCACATTCCGCGGTACTAAGATTTAGAACTTCAAAATGCAAAACTGAAGGGTGCATGCAACTCAACCTATAACACATGTACCATTTTATCCTCTCAATAATCATCTGAGGTAATACTGTTGTCTTCCTTATTTCACAGAGAAGGACATTGTGAACTGAAGAAGTCAAGTGGGTTTCCCAAGGACACAAGGGTTGGTAAAGCAGACTCATGTATGTTATTCATGAACATGATTTATTTATTCGTGGCAGGATTATTCATAAAGTACATCTTCTAATTCTGAAATATTTGGTAACAGCATCTAAAATATCCATTTTAGCTCTATTTTGGAGGTAAATGGTATTATAATCAGGAATTATAGACCTAGAGTTGGTAGTTACCCTGGAATTCACAGAGTTCAATTCCTTTATTTCACACATGTGAAAACTAAGGCCCAGATATGTAAATTTATTTACCTAAACTCACACAGCATGCTCATAGCAAGATTTAACCAGAATGCAGGTATCTCAGCCTAAAGTCCATTCTGTATTGTGCCTCTGACTCATAAAGCATAAAGCAGGCTGGTCTTAAAGGAGTTTCCCTGGGTCTGTGTGAACTTTGCTACTAACGAATATATAGCACTGATTAATTACACTGCTGTTCATCCAGCAAATATTTTGGAGAATGTATCATCCACGAAAGAGACAATATATGTCATGGGTAAAAGCATGGGCCTTGGGGACCATACCATTCAGATCTTGATACTGTTACTAAGTTGACCTTGGGAAATGAACCAAACTTCCTATCATTCTGACTCCTCATGATAGCTCTTGACTCACAAAGTAATAACAAGAATTAAATAAGTTAACTCATTCAAAGGACTTAGTAAGTACCCAACATATAGTGATATTCAGCAAATGTTAGCTGTTAGGTCTTACTCTGTGCCTAGGCCTGTCCTAGGTACTGGAGATACAGATGTTAAAGAGAAATGCAGGGTCAGACAAACCGGTACGTGGAAATTGCATCAGCAATCAGAAAGCACAATATTATAGGCCTGTATACGATGCTTTGGGAGTCCTTTAACTAACCTGAGTAAACTCTACTATATATACTAGGCTAATATGGTGGGACATTAGAAAGAATCTCTGGTAAAAATTTTGCATTTTTCTGGACACCTAGGTGGCTCAGTCGATTAAGCATCAGACTCTTGATCTCGGCTCAGGTCATGACCTCACAGTTCATGAGTTCCAGCCCTGCTTCAGGCTCTGCACTGAGCTCAGAGCCTGCTTGGGATTCTCTCCCCCTCTCTCTCTGCTCCTCCCCAATTTGTGCACGTGTGTGCTCGCTCTCTCTCTCTCTCTCTCAAAATAAATAAATAAACTTTTAAAAAAATTTGCATTTTTCAATTAATTCTGCCAGGCTGGTCAGGGAAGGCTGCCCAAAAGAGTTCTTACTTGAGCTATGTCTATATACATTATTTATTTAGGTAAATAAAAAAAAAGGGGGGGGGGCATTCCAGACCAAGGAGAGGGACATTGTCAAAAACATGCAAGCACTTCACTAAAGCTAGATTTTGAGGATTCTTGGAAGTGGGAGGTGGATCGAGGAATGGAAGGAGATAAAGGTGGAGAAGGAAATCAAACTCAGACAATGCAAGGCTGTGCCAAGATGTTGGGAATTTAGTCTGACAAAAAGAAAAAGCCTATAAAGGATTTTAAGCAGGAAAGTAAAGTGGTTTAACATGTGTTGACCTCACTTTCTACTATCTGTTGGTCTCACCTTACCACACTCCTGACCGGGTTAGGCAAGATATTTTAGACATTAGATATTGAGGGGATTTGCCCTTTCTAGTTCCAAAATTTCCTTTACTCTGCAACAAATCTCTGTAGATATCAATACAAAGAAACTTTAGATTCATTTGGAGATAATGGAAGTGGCATGGTTTATGGTACCAGGATAGCTTAATGTGGTAAAGAAAATACATTTTTATATGAGACATCCAAATTGAAAATCCCTGTCCTCATTATAAAGCACGTCCTGAACAATATGCAATGATATTACAGATCATCTGCAACAGCTATAGCCATGTAGCTTTTGAAAATGAAATAGTACCAACAGAGCCTGTACAAAACAGTAATGAGTAACATGATGCTACATAATTAATAAAATACTGTTTCACAACAGGATTTGCAAAAGCAAGATCAACTTGTTGGGATATGAGAAGTCAAGGACTAATGACTAGTATTTGTTAAGCCTTAAACTAGTTCTCCCCCTGTAGGACCTATGGCCCATCCATTAGTGTTTATGTAGCTACAAATCTTTGAAAGGGGGACTTATCTGCATATGAAATGTGCCCTTATTGGGGGAGGGGGGGGCCGGGAGGTGGGGGGAGGCAACAGCTGCAATTATTGCTATAGTAAGCTGGTAATTTGATTCTTTGAGGGTTTTTTTTTTAATCTTTTTAATACAAAGGCGCCTAGATGGCTCAGTCTGATTTCGGCTCGGGTCATGATCCCTCCGTTCCTGAGTTGGGACGCTGACAGCTCAGAGCCTGGAGCCTGCTTCAGATTCTGTGTCTCCCTCTCTCTCTGCCCCTCCCCCACTCACACTCTGTCTTTCTCTCTCTCTCAAAAATATATAAACATTAAAAAAAATAAAAATAAGTAAATAAAAAAGTAAAATATTTTTCATACATATTCTGAAACATTGATCTAGAAGCGACTTCTCTAATTCTTTCAGTGCCACCTGACCAGCATCCAAATGAACCTATTTTTCTTAGCATAACTTAATTTCAATTATATAGGTAGTCATAAGTTTTCACCATTAAAACTGCACTTAAATTGAGACTAGCCTTGCTTTCTAAATTGCTTCCTTAATAAACATTTTACTGATGAGGACTAGAGTACCCAGTACACAAAATTATTCTCCGTGAATTTAATTCTGTGGAATATTAGAAAAAGCAACACCATATATTCCTAAATCAAAAACCCATAAAAAGATTGAGTGAGTTTTGTCCTAGGCGAAACTTTAGAGAAAGCTAAAATGAGTTAAATTGTAATATAATGGCACAGAGGGACTGATGTTTTTCCAACCCTACTAGCAATTCTCTTGGTAACCAATATATGCCAATTATGTAGAAGTTGCGTCCAAACAGCTAAAATGGAAACTCCTTGAGGGCAGATAAAATAGTTTGTCTTTATACCCACATCTCAACACAGGGCCTACTATAGCACAGATGCTCAGAGAATGTGTGCCAAATTGTTAACAATCGGATGGCTGTAGAGCTCAGCCAGTCATTTATATGCCTGAACGTGTTTTCTTCTCAATGGAAAACAACACCTTGTGGAACCACCAGAATATTTCTTAAAACAGGTATTACTTACCTCCCTCTCCATGGAGCTTCTGATATGTTTAATGGATTCATCACCCACCACAATAAAACCTTACAATTTCAGACCAGAAGCTCCAAATCTACTACATTTTATGTGTCTCTCCTTGGTATTTTTTATTGTACTGGATTATATTGCCCTGAATAACAGGGCCACATTTTTATATGCATCTTTTTTAATCACCCCCATAGCATCTAACATAGTGACTTTAAGCATAATAGGCAAGAAAATGTTGAGAAAATGAGTTAAAACAAATCAGTCAAACAAGCTTAGTCATCCCTTCTTCCTCTCCCCACACTTTAAACTCATCATTTTACACATAAAGAGATTGAGGCTTTGAGAAAGTAACTTAATTGTTCAGGGAGACATAGCCAATTACTGGCAAGATTTCCAAACTATGTTGCCTTCCTTGTGCTGCTATTTCTGGAAGAGAAAATTGTAGCAGAAATACACTAAGAGAGAAAAGCTTATTGATAGTGAAAGTTGTAAGTAATGTACTACAAGGGAAAGTCAAGCCATTACAAATGTAGCAACAACATTGTAATTTGATCAAAGCATAGAAACAGACAATCTACTCTCACCCCACACTGTTAGTCCCCAGTTTCAATTTCTTACAGAGTTAACATTTACTGACTGCTTATTATATGCCAGGCCTGTTGTGCCAAATAAACACTTTACGAAGATTATTTCATTTACTTTTCAAAGCATTACTCCAAAACGGACATCATTATCCACATTTTTATGGATGAGAAAACAAAGGCTCCAAGTGCTGGAATGACTTACTCAAGATCGCAGAGCTAAATGTGGTAGACCTAACATCTAAAGCCAGGTCTGTCAACTCCAAAGACCATCCTCTTCCCGTGATGCATTTTTCCTTCTTGCCAATAAAAAATGAATGAGAATATTTTAAAGATTTTTCAATGCCATTTGAAATCTGCTACTAAATATGAAGCTTTTACCACTTCTATCACAGAGGATATGTGCACTTTTCACATTACTGTACCTCCTTCTGTAGCTGCCTCTGCATTGGAGAGGGGAGACCGGGAACAGCATTCCTGGAATCCCCTTCATCACCTGGTTCTGGCTTAGAACTGGCTGTGTTGAGCCCTTGGTGTGGGAGACAGAAGGCAGGCAGAGGCAGCTCCAGGCAGACACGTGTGAGGTCCGTAGCAGCTTCCAGGCTGTCCAACGTGGCTGAGAGAGTGGGCAGCAGACCCTGGAGACCACTTGCCTCAGTGCTAAAGGCTGAGTTGGTGGCAAGAGCTTTCTAGAATCCTTGAAATCACAGAAGCTGCCAGGAGACACCTGGAAAACAATCATTCACTATATCATCATTGGTGGATTCCCGAATCTTTACCTCTCTAGCCTTTTCAACTTCTGTAAACCTGCCATTCCATGGAGAAAAGCCTCCTCCATATTTGGAATACAGTAATAGTTGTGCTTTCCCAGCTGAACCCCTGGCTAATTACAGATGCCTCGGTCAATTTCAAAATTACAAGTCAAAATAAAATCAAACATAATAATTTACAATTTGTTTATCAAAACACTAACCTTTTCCCTTCATCTCTCCCTACAACAAAGCATCAAAAATTTTATATGTAAGACTTTTGTCTCTTGTTAAAAATTCCAGTCACTTTTTGTGGACCCTAAGATGAGCTGGCAAAGGAAACTGTAGACTTTCTCCTTTAGATTGTTTTAGATTAAGACAACCATCCATTTTGATATTTCAGAGCATTTTTTTCCTTGAATCAGGGTCTGTTCGAGAAACGTTTGTTAAGAGGTCTTCTATAAATTTTTTTTAATGTTTATTTATTTTTTAGAAAGAGAGAGACAGAGTATGAGTGGGGAGGGGCAAAGAGAGAGGGAGACACAGAATCTAAAACAGGCTCCAGGCTCCAAGCTGTCACTGCAGAGCCCAACGTGGAGCTCGAACCCACGAACCGTGAGATAATGACCTGAGCTGAAGTTGGATGCTCAGCTGAGTAAGCCACCCAGGTGCCCCATTAAGGGGTCTTCTAATATTACCGTCTTGTAATTTTGTCTGGCTGGTGACATAAAAACGACAATGCTGGGGCGCCTGGGTGGCGCAGTCGGTTGGGCGTCCGACTTCAGCCAGGTCACGATCTCGCGGTCTGTGAGTTCGAGCCCCGCGTCAGGCTCTGGGCTGATGGCTCGGAGCCTGGAGCCTGTTTCCGATTCTGTGTGTCTCCCTCTCTCTCTGCCCCTCCCCCATTCATGCTCTGTCTCTCTCTGTCCCAAAAATAAAAAAAAATAAAAAAAAAAAAAACGACAATGCTGAGGAAGACTCTGTGTGTGTGTGTGTGTGTGTGTGTGTGTGTGTAATGCATCTATATATTTTAATTGCTAAGAATGTTCCCCAGGGAAGACATCTGTTATGCCAATATAAAAAAATTTAAATGAACACAATCTCACTGTTTTAATTCCAAAATTAAAACTGCCAAATTTGTAATTTGATGGTGTACTGCCTCTGAATTCTTAATTATTCCTATTTTCTTCCCAGGCCACTAGATGGTGGCTCTGCTATGGAAACCCTCATGGTCATGGAAACTTTCTCCATCTCTATTACAGCATTATTGGATCATACACTGTGCAGGAAAAAAATCTATTTCTAAAAGAAATAAAGACGTAGTAAAAAGGGCTATGGAAAAACTAGAGAGAATAGGTTCCTCGGAAAG
Source organism: Panthera uncia (assembly GCF_023721935.1). Taxonomy (NCBI): domain Eukaryota; kingdom Metazoa; phylum Chordata; class Mammalia; order Carnivora; family Felidae; genus Panthera; species Panthera uncia. Next base: position 49,139,059 of record NW_026057582.1, on the reverse strand, counting down.
TTCTATCACCTCCCCACTGTATGCCAAACCCCTCTGGGTGTGTGGAACTAAAAATTACATAGAGTGGCTTCTCTAGTAAAGTGTGAAGCCAGGTTTCTCTCAGAGGTAGCATTTGGTAAGTTCCTGTATGCTGGAATTGAGGGAGATAAAATAATTCTATTGTGGCTTTCAGGATTTGAATGATTAATGGTATTATTCAGCAAGATAGAAAACAAAGGAAGGGAATTTATGGAGATGAAAATACTGGGCTAAATATATGATATGGTGCATCTAAGCAGCCATTGGGACTCATTCAGGGGATGACAGGAGATGATGCCAGAGAAAGGTAAGTAAAAGCCAAAACATGAAGGAATTATGTAGCATGCTAAGGAGTTTAAATTTTATTCTATGGGGACCAGGGAGCCATTGAAGGTTTTTAGGGAGAATATCCTGATGAAACTTGAATTTTAGACAGTTCGTGTCGGTGCCACTACAAAAGATATAATGAAGAGAATGAAGAGAGGAGACTTGGTACTTACTTCACTGTTTCCTCAAAACCTCACTCACTGAAGCTTTTATTTTTGCCGAGCTCTTACCTTGTGTGGTTACACAAGACTCTAGTCTCACAGCTCTCTCCTTGCACCAGACTTTCACTGCTCCTCAGATTCTGTGTAACCGAGATTATAATTGTTAATATGAAAAATAGCTAAGGTAGTTGACAAAGGGTAGGAAATGATTTAATGCCTGTTTCCAGAAGGTGAATTTAGCTCTCCATCACTCAGGATAGTTCAAGAGCACATCCAGAATAGTTTAACAGCAAAGATTTCAAATTAAGGGAGCATCGACAGAGATGTGGGCCTGATCTTGTGAACCAGCAAGAAAATGGTGGAGAACCAGGGGCCAGCAACAGCAATCGGGGACAGCGCGTGTTACTCTCACCCGGTGAAAAGTGGAGCCAAGAAGAGCAGCTACCTAGCAAAAGCTATGGCTACACAGGAGTACAGCCACAGCCAGAACTGCTGCCAGGCAGGGAAGGAGTGAGGGCGACAGATCAAGTGACCTCACTTCTCCCGTCCTCTGCTCTCCAGCCAGCGCCTCTGCCTGGCCAAACAGTAAGGGACCCCTGGGGATCCAGGCCATAGAGGATAGTTTTCCAGAGCACAGAGCACTACAGGAATGATTGCAGATCTCCGCAGACACATGGAGAACAACCAGCACAAGTGTATTCACTGTAGGTACGTGAGGGAATGATGTCAGTAAAACACAGAGGTCGCATTGGTAGAAGCACAATTTTTCCCACTACATTTATGTTTCAAGCCATCCAATATTAGAAGTTATATACACAGAAAATATGAGGTGGTCGAACCAATAGGCAAAAGAATCTACTCAACGAAAAGGAAACTATCTGAGGTCAGTACTCTACATAACACTGATACTTAAGGGGTAGGCCCAAGGAAGGGAATCCGTCATGAAGACTTGGGAGAAACAGAGATCAAGTGATCCAAAACCAAAGAAGAAAAGGGGTTTCAAAGACAGATTAAGCAATAGTAAAGTAGCCTCTGGCATATGTAGCTTTAACTTCCTTAGTTTCAATTACTTAAGCAACCGCAAGTTCCCATGACTAGTAACAATTTAAAATCTTAGTGAGGACACAAACCTGAGTTCTCAGCTGGTGTGCACAGCACATCACTTAGCAGGCAGCACCCAGGGAACCTAAATGGTGTCAAGGATACACGAACTCTCGCTGAGAATCTGAACCAGCAATCCAAAAGAAGTTATCATGGCATTGTAGGCTATGGTGATATTCAAGAATCTAGGGTGTACAATGTTCTGGAACATATTTCACCCAGGCGTCGAGGGTCTGCTATATCACAGAGGTAATAAGCACAGCAAATGTTAAAATTTTACCCACTGTATGTGGCAGTTATCAGTCACTGGAGATTTTGATATAGAAATTTCCAGAAATATTGAAGTGGAGGCCAATGGAAGGTGGGTTGGGGAGACAAGAAACAGAAGCCAGAATGTAGGTGATTATGGAATGAAGGGGAGGGGAGGACGTCAGCAGGGAATGTAATGTATCCTTTCAAACAGGATATGCAGAGGAGTAACTTGGCTGTCACTTCTGGGCCTAGAAGGCTTCATCAGAGTTTGATTAATGAAGAAAGAAAATGTGTGGGACGGCAGCCTCTTCCTAGAGATATCTCCCTCATAAATCTTGGAGGCCTCGATAATTAGAAAACTAGAAAGCTAAGATGTGATGTAGAGTAAAGGTGTGAGGGGCCAGTAGTGTCTGCACTTAGATGCCATGCCCAGGAGAGTATGAGCTCTGTTTTCATTAACTACTAAATCAGCAGAGGTGAGCTCAGCACCTTAAAACAGGCCATTGCTTTCATTTGTTAAATGTGACAGACGAAAGTGGAATGATCTGAGGTAGTGCCCAGCTCGTTCTATAAAGTGTCCCAGACAAAAAGTGGATGCACCCACGGCAGAGATAGAGCTGAAGCCCAGGTCGCTACAGCTAGTCCTCGGATTCGGTCATCCTTATGATCCATTCATTTTGAATGAGAGCCACCAGAAGACTTAACCACAGTGAGGGGTCCTCTAAATGTGTTACTTTTCTCCATATCACTGTAATATTTGTGGTAGGTCAGGGAATAACACTAAACCAGGAAATAGTAAACCTGGGCCACAGCCCTAGTTTTTCGGTAACTGATCATGTGGCGTTGGACAATTCATGCACTACATATCTATTGAGTAGTGCAAGTCAGGTACTGCATCAAGCCCTGGGTCTGGGACAATGAACAAGAGAGTCACCATGGAATTTAGGAAAGAGACAAATAGGTAAACAACTACAAGACAACATCCTAACAACTGAATGGTGCATGTAGCAAATGCAGCAGCATATCCTTTCAAATGAGGCGCTATAATACCCCCGTGGCATCAGGGGAGGCTTCACAAAGGAAGTGATAATCTGAGCAGTTAGAGGCAAATCAGATCTAGGCAGTCTCTTCCCATCTCCGAACCATGGTTTCTATAAAAAGAAAATAAGGGAGGTTGCTAACGGATCCCTTGGATCCCTTTTGGCTGTTACAGTGTGTGATCCAATTTTTCTATGATAGAACAGAGCTGCGGGGGGGGGGGGACCTTGAAATACTGTCCATAAAAAAGATAAATGCTGTGCTTTAAATTGCAGGGGGAAAAATGAGAAGTAGAAATGGTAGTGTTCAAAAACGAGAGAGAGAGAGAGAGAGAGAGAGAGAAACAGAGACAGAGAGTGATCAAGTGAGAGCACATTTTCTAGGGCAGAAAGGATTTTTGTTTATTTTTTAACATAATACACCAAAAAATAAATACAATTATCCCAATTTCTGCCCACAGTTTTCAGCATTGTGCAGCCTTTATTTAATGATACATCAAAACACATTCTCTGCCAATCCCTCTGTTGCTTAGGAACCGGCAGTCAAGAGCCTAAACTCAGAGACTCCAAAGTCGTCATTAAAAGGCTTTGTGCACTGCTATCAGTAAAATGCTAATTTTGCAAGCCTGATTGATACCTTCCTGTTAGCAAGTTCCAGGAATGAGAACCCAGATCCTGCTAATTTGGCTAGTTCCCCTTTATTCGGCTCAGTGTGGTTTATGAAAATAAATAAATAAATAAAAGGCTGTCAGCCAAAGACTAGGAGCATTTTATTCTGAAGAGCCAGCCCAACACACTCCATGTTCTTGTCAAGCCAGGATAGGAAAATTATTTACCTACCGCCTATATTTACTTAGAGTTTTCTGCTATGCAAGTCGGACTATTTCTAGCCGCATAATTGCTCTATATCCTTTCCGGTCACCATTTGGTTTCATCATCCTTGACCTGGGCTTGAAGAGGAACGCGAAAGAAAACACTTCTTTTGTTGGCGTGTGCACTATGACGGGCACCTCTTCATCGTGTTAGGAATACCAACGGCCTCTAAGAGACTCCCCAGCTGTGTTACTGTTAGAACCTTGAGCTCCCAATCCACTCTCTTCCCTGACTCACACCCACAGATAGCGGCCGCTGTCACCACCTCTCTCCTTGACTTGACCTTGGATCAACGCTGCCGCTCCACAGTTTTGGTTCCTGCAGAACTGCAATATTGCACTGCCACCACAAAAGTCAGCTCTTTCAGCCATCGTCTGCTCCATCGCGGCTGTCACTCCCACCATGCCCAACTCCCAAACTGGCCCTGTGCTGGTGGTGTCATTTCTCCCTGCTGGCTCTGTGCTGGGGGCTGGGAGAAAGCTGCCCCTTCCGCCATAGGTTCCTCGCCTCTTTCCCATTTCCTGGGGCATCCAATGCTACTTCTTCCTCCTTCTGCTCTCAAAGCAGAAACTTTGAGATGAGACTGCCTTCTCTTTCACTGGAGAGAACACATGCATCTTCCAATGTGCTCACAAACCTCGCATCTATCTTCTCTACTTTGGTAGGGATGGCTCTGCTTATGTTCAAGCAGCCACATGCCTGATCCATATGGAGTCCTTTATTGCAGCAGCTGAGAGAATGCTTCTCGCCTCTACCTGCAGGGAAGGTATTGGCCTAGACCCCCAACTGCTAGGCTCCAAAATCCATCCCTGTGTCTACAGCAACGATTTGCTTCCTTGGCTGCCTCCCAGATATCTAAGGCAATAGGGATAGTAAGGCAGACCCATTCCTGGGAGGCACAGGATTTCTCTAAACAGGCATCTTTGGTTCCAGGACTCCCTAAAAGCCTTGCAAACATTTCTTAGATCAGATGTGATGTTTCCACCCAACTTTCCTTCCCACAGTCCATTCTAGTCCATCAGCTCCCCTGCCTCTCCCAGGTCCCTTCCTACTTTCTCCCAAGGGTCCCTCTAACACAACTCAGTCACACTGCATCCTGTCTTGTAGTCTGAACTAACACACTCCTCCACCAGCTTGGCTTCTCTGGGTCTACAGATGTGCAGTTTCCTCTGTGAGACCCTTGCTGTGACTGCTCACTGGCACTTTCACCTATGAATTCTTTGGGAAACCTTTGCCTCATAATATTTGAGTGCTTTTACATGGCTACATTGCAAAGGTACTGGCCACTGGCAAGTTGCCTCACATCAACTGAAGACTCAGGGCTGGTACGCATCCAGAATGCTTGATTGTCCCAGTATGCACTTCCTTCTCCAAAGGTACACCCCAAGATGTATAGAGCATTAATGGCCCCTGTGCGTGCAACCAACTATCACCCAAACAAATTTTAGGGGGGTGGTCGTGAGTGCTATGGATCTCATGAGACTATTCCAGTCCTTAATTGTGCCAGAAGCATTTTTCCAGACCCTTCCAGCCCTTCTCTGCCACAAAATGTTAGGTTTCTTTCAAGCTCATCCACTCAACCCTAAAGTGGGTTACAGAGTGTTCAAGAGAGCATAGATCAAAAAGGTTTCCTGAGTTCTGCCATAGAAGGTTCTGCAATCATAAGTGCCCTGAAATCAATCCAGTTCTGAATGATGCTCCAAACCCAACACGTTCTAGGAAGGAACTATATCTTAAATGCATAGTACTGACCAGCTGTGAACCAAGCTTATCTGTAGGGTTGAAAATAGTGAAAGGGAGATACAAGAGTAACTATAGTCATTTTTTTCTATCAATATTGAGGCTCCATACAATGTGTGTGTGTTATAGCAAGAAATATAGCAAAAGAGGATTTGTAACAACTGTTCAGTTTCCAACAGAGGAATATGCAATAGCTATTAAATTGCTTCTTGAGGCCCCAGACATAGGGCTTCCCTGCCTTGAGACCAGCTTATCTGTTCCTTACCAGGTCCAGGTGGAGGGACCCAAAGAGAGTACAAAAAATTGGCAGGCAAAATTATTTCCCCTCCTCTCATGGAAGAAGAAACAATGAGTAGGAACAAATTCATGCAAAACAAATTGCAATAGCTGAAGACCAGAAGTGCCAAAGACATCTAAAAAAAAAAAAATACATAATGCCAAAGACTGGAAGAAAACAGAGCTTTGAGAAGGCACCAACAATGGTGAGAAAACACACCTTTTACTCTAACAGGTTCTCTCTCCATTCCAGAATGAATGCACAGAGCAGCAACACAAAAAGAATGCTCCTGTTTGAAGACCCAAGAACAAGTACCTCCATGGAGAAGAGAAGGTTTACCCTTTGAACAGGAGCTGAGCAGATGTGGCTTTGATGTCTGCACAGCATTAGAACTTCAGTGTAAATCTGATGACCTCATCTTCCCTCAGCCAGTGATTAATTCTATTTATAAAATACGGCTCATCAGATCAAAGTTAATCTTTTCCATATCAGGCTGTTCTTCATAAGGGATTAGTACACTGGGCTTTTACCTTAGAGAGGAGAGATTTAAGGGCTATTAGATTGAAGGATTGTAATGCCTATTTGTTGATAACCTTAAATTCTATTCCAACTTTTCAACTTTCTTCAAAAACATAAAGCTCCTCAAATATCATTGATTTGTATTTACTGTCATCTCACGCTTGCCAACACTGTCATGAATACGTGCACACATACACGCACATTTGTAGATTCCATGCCATCAAAATGTCTCTACCAAAAGGCAAGCACAACCACTGAGAATCTGTACAGCATCTTGATTAAGAGCTTGGCTTCTGGTGCCAGATGCCTAGATTTGAATTCTACTTCTGTTATTTATCAGCCATGTGATCCTTGGCAATTTATTTAACCTCAATGTGTCTCAGTTTCTTCATCCTTAAAATGGAGTTACAGCAGGACCTGACTCACAGGGTCACTATGAAGATTAAACAAGTTAATATGCAAAGTATTTTAAACAGAGCCTGGGTCTACATGCATCAGCTTTAGCTTCACCCTACGAACTCAGGAACATGACTTGTACCATAGAGCATTCCAACTTGAGGCAAGGGGGCTGGTTTTTTGTTTCCCCATGTCAGTCGGTTAAAAATGTAAACTAGACAAGGTGTTCCATAGTGTCGGAGGAAGAAAGAAGAACACCACCCATGCTCTCACCCCACACCCCACCCCCCCACCCCCACCAACAACTCCATTACATAGGTAAGCTGCCATTCAGCTTGGGGCAAAAATGTCTTATTCCCAATGTGTACACACTTAGGAGAAAGAAGAAGGAAGTTCGAACATTTTCTGCCCTTCAGCACAGTTGTTTGACTAGTTCCCCTAATTTTCTTTCACAGTTAGATCTCAGTGTGGTTAATATTAGGTCTCTGTGGCATTAATACTCTTTAACTAAATTATTCTCATCAGTACCTTGTGAACTGAATGCTGATTTGAGGACTCTCACTTCCCAGTGCGTAAATGAGGTCATATTAACAGAAATAGCTCAAATTTCACCGGCTTATTATTTTGCTTGTCCTTAACACCCCCAGACCTTTACCCCCTCCAACCACCAAGTACTCCAGGAGTCTGCAGAGGCTGAGTCACAAGTGCTCATGTTAAATCTGTCCCTTCTGGGTGTGGGATTTCCACTGCAAGCTTTCTCTAGACACCACCATCATCTCCCCCGGTGCTCTGCCCATGCTCTAGGGATACACTTCAATATAGACCTCCAAACCTGGGTTTTGCTGGGGCTCTGATGTTTTTAAAAGCATCATTTTAAGGATTAAAATAGCTCTGTCAGTTTCATTCACAGTGCTTGTGCCCCAACAGAATTTAGACATGAATCCAATGAGGGGGTCAGGACTGGCAAATCCAAAGGATAGACTCAATTCTGTGCTAAAATTGCTTATCTTTTGCAATGACTGAGGCTTGCAAATTGGGTTCCTAAGACAGATTTTCCCAGAGGTCATTTCTCAGTTCTCATGCTAATTGTTGACTGGTTGAGTCCAGCTGTGTATCTATAAATTAAATCTGACCTCCGCCAGAATCTTGACCCTGCAATAGTGAAAGTCAGTGACCAACACACTGGACCATAAATACAATTAGGTTTACTTTTTTCCTTGAGGAAAATCAGAGTAAATTATTATATTAATTAGAACTCTCCAGAGAAACAGAACCAATAGATTCGGTTCTGTATCTCCCTCTGTATCTGTATCAATATATGTGTGTAAATATGTATATCCAAATAAATAGATAGGTAAGTAGATGTCAAGAGAGAGAAAAATTTATCATGAAGAAGCAGCTCACAAGAATTTGAAGGCTGAGAAGGTCCATTATCTGCTGTCTGCAAGCCAGAGACCCAGAAAAGCCAGTGGTGTAATTCAATCCAAGTCCCAAAGCCTGAGAGCCAGGTGAGCAGATGGCATAAGTTCCAGTCCAAAGACAGAAGATATGTCTCAGCTCAAACAGTGAACAGGTTAAAAACAGTGAAGGGGGGTGGGGCAGGGCCGCAAATTCTTCCTTGTTCTGCTTTTCATTCTGTTGAGGCCCTCACTGGATCAGAGGATGGCCACCCACATGGAGAGGACATTCCACTTTACTGAATCCTAATTCAAATGCTAACCTAATCCAGAAATACCATCACAGATACACCAAGAAACAATGTTTCATCTGGGCACTCCATGGCAAGCCAAATTGACAAACCATCACAAGGATGAAATTCTGAAGAGTTAACCAAGAATACAGCGCTATGTAGGAGTCAAAGTTTTCGGCTCGCCAAACCCTTCTTGTTGCTTGTTATGAAACCATTGCCTCCTTCTCACCAGAAAGAGCCAAGCAATACTTGGAACTTTTACTGCTCTTCAGACAAACGTATAACAACACCTTACCATTTTCATATTTTTTCTTTCTAATAAATGAGATACAGAGTGAGTTCAGAGGCAGAAAAATGCCATGAGGGATTTTGGGTTTTTTTTTTTTTTTTACACCAGTGAGAAGCTTTTCAGATATTACAGCCTAGAGCCTTTCTTACTACCACCAACAGATGGGACACAATATCCACCAATGAGCCATTATGGTCTTTGGTTGTTATTTTTCCTACAGTTCTGCTGGAACACATTCAGAAAAATAATACACATTTCTGGGGCAGGTTTGCATTATAATTTTGGAGAGTAATCCAGGTTTTTTTTTTTCTCCTTGTCTATTTTTCACTGCACTGAAAACTGAACCTCTCTCTGGGTCTATTTGGACTTCACTGGGAAGATGCAACTTGGCAAAACACAGTAACACTGGGCTACAAATGGTTTGTAAAAACGTCAATGGTCCCACATGGGAGTCAGTACATCTGCCATTCGAACTAGATTGTATTGGCTCTGTTGGCAGTAATATGGGACCATATATGCAGTTATCACTAAAAGGCTTTTCATACTGTGACAATCAGATCCCCTGGTGCTCAGACATTACATTCATTTTCCAACTCATTCATCATGTGAATGAAATGAGAGAATAATGAGATCTGGTCTTCGTAGTTACCCATCATTTAGTGAGGATACCGCATTCAAGGTTTTGGACGGAAAAAGAAAGATAAATAAAAGACTTACCAGTCCTAATATCCGACAGTCCTAGTAACTCATGAGCCCTGATGTCTCCCAGAAACTACAATGTAACAACAAGCCCTTGAGAAAGTAGGAGGGGGAATCTAGCAGAGCCCAGCTGGCTATTCCAGGCAGGTACACCTTCGACATGCTCTTCCTTATTTTATCAGGTTCTGGATAAAAATTTTTGTGCCATTTAAATCTTCCTGACTAAATCAGAATAAGATTACATATTCTACAACCCTATAAATCCACTTTCAGTCATTTATTCTGAAAAAAATAACCAGAGATGTACGTAAATATAAACAGTCAAAAATATACTTTGCTGTGATATTTAAAAGAGTGGAAAATTGGAAACAATCTAAATTTCCAACAAGCATAGACTACTCGAATAAATTATAATGGAGCACCCCTCATAAACAATGTATGTGAAGAACATTTAAATACATGGAGAAATATTCAAATATATCAAGTGAAAATCAGAATACAAAATAGTATGTATACTATACTACCAATTATGTAAGGAAAAAAGTATTAGCAATTATTCTCTCTAGGTAGTGGAATTATGAATAATGACATTTTTCATTTCCACATTTTCTGTATCTTTTAATATTTCAACAGTAGACATATGTAAGGAAACTATAATAAATGACATTTTTAAGAATTCAAGAGTGATAAAATAGCTCTCTGGCCTACAATTAAGTTGATTTTTCTTTCTTTAATACAGAAGAAAATAACCAAGCAACTGTAGACCAGAAGAAATTACCAGTATTTGAGAAGCACACAGAATCCAATACCACAAAACCACTGGGGCAAAATGAAGAAAGGGACTAAAGGATGTTACACACAGAATGAAACATCCCCTGCTGAGTGTTCTCCTTCAATTAGAACATACTGCCTTTCAACGGCAACAGGGAAACATAAACACTTTTGCACGTAGTTTGCCGTAAATGAAATGCCCATTCATGGATACATTCATTCAACATACAGTTGTTAGAAACCACTGTAAGGTCTCTGTTACTCCTCCACACAATGGAAACATAGTGGCAAACAAGCCAGAAACCCACCTGATTTGGTGGAATTCCAATTTTCTTTTAATCTTTGCAAACATCCCATGAGATGAGTGTGTTTATTCCTTGTATACAGGTTAGAAAACAGACCCAGAGAGATTATGTTGCCTGCTACAGCTAGTCAGAAGAGCCAGTACTCAACCCAAGTCCTCTGATTCCCCAAGACCAAGGTTCTGTTGACAACACTAGAGGTTTTCAAAGAGTAGAATCCATTTTTAAGTGAAATTATATTTGCTCTATTCCACCAGTTCTCCTAAATGTTTTTCACATTGTAACTTCAAAAATGTGAAGTATCTCATAAATGCTGCCAACTAGGAAGCAATAGAGATGAAATTCTGGTAGCCTGCACATTTGCATCAAGTCTTGCAAAACTGGAATCAGTGGCTTGCAAGAAAATCTCAGAGGTGGTAATAGAGCATTCTTTCAAGAAATATTGCCTTACCAACATTCTTGATGGTACAGAGGATGATATTGTCTGAAAACCATAGACATTAAAGATTCAGACTCCAGATTTATAAAGAAGTTTAAGGAATACCTTAACCAATTAATGTTGTTTATGCCCTTTCATTACGAATAAAATTTTAGAATAAGTCAGAGAAAGACAAATACTATATGATTTAACTCATATGTGGAATTTAAGAAACAAATGAGCAAAGGGGGAAAAAAGAGAGAAAGACAAACCAAGAAACAGACTCTTAACTATAGAGAACAAACTGATGGTTACCAGAGGGGAGGTGGGGGGGGGGGTGTGACACAGGTGATAGGGATTAAAGAATACACTTGTCATGATGAGCACCTGGTGTTGTATGGAAGTGTTGACTCACTATATTGTATCCTTGAAATTAATATTTCACTGTGTGTTAACTAACTGGAATTTAAATAAAAACTTTAAAAAAGAGAATAAAAATTTTAAATCCAAGTGATAAGAAAATACTGCACCATGGTTATATTGGCAGCTGCGCTTCTCAGTTATGTGATGAACATGGCGCATCTTGCAATCCATGTCTTCTTAGGTTCTCTGCAACATGGTAAAAGCCCATAGTTTGGATCTGACCAAACAGGTGAATTCTAAGCCCCACCACCTCCATACTGAGCTTCAAAAAGGATAACTCTTCAAGGGGGTTGGCCCCTCTTATCCTCTTCAATGGGCAGAGATCAGAAGCACTGGGGCTTCATTGCAAACTTGATCGTTGAAATCATGTTTTACAATCCTTGAAACACTTCTAAAGGGCCAACCATTTCATGCAGCACAGATTCTTGATATTTTCACCTCCAAATTCCATTCCAAACTAGGCCCAGATGAGATGGGAATGAGACAAGATGTGCAAACATTATGGCATAGATTTCAGAATCAGGCTCCCTTGTTTTCAAAATCAAAGCTGCCTATTTATTGACAGTATGATCTTGGATGGCTTATTTAAACTTTCTGTGCCTCTGTTTCCCCCATCCATTAATAACAGCACAAACTTTATAGGGTTTGGAAGATTAAAAGAAAAAATTTCATGTCAAATACCAAATATATTATAAGCCCTGAACGAATGTTCCCTATTTTATTATGGGGGAGGGGAAAGACCTAAAAATTATAGGTTTACTTCTGAGACTTTGCCTCCAATCCTCCAACAAAATATGATCTATCATCTGTTCTCATCAATGACAGGTATTTATTGAGCACTTGTAGTGTGGGAGGCACCCTCTGGGAGTTTATCATCTATTAGAGAGATGAGATACAGACAGCACAAAAATAACTACAATACAAGACAGTAAATTATTAGCAGTGTGGAAAATAGTACTTTAAATTTTTAGAAGAGAAGGTATTACCTTTTTTTAAGGATAGAAATGAAGGCTTCACAGAAGAAGTAGGATTTGGTAATTCAGACCAGATGCTATTCTGAAAAGCAAATGAGAAGTCACTGGAGTTTTGTGAACACAAGTGACCTACTCAAGGTCATGTTTTAGTAAACATTCTTAATAGGTCAGCAGGAATATAGATCAGCAAGGGGGAAGAGGTGCCATTTTCCTGAGCACTTGTCAAGTGTATTTAGCCATAGGTGAACTCAGAAGGGAGCAAGAGCTTCAACAAAGATTAAAAAGCCATTAAAGGGGTAGGTGAAATGAGATGCAATGGTTATCCAGAACAAAACTAATAAACCCAGATTGAAACAAAAAAAGAGATTTAGATTAAATTTACTGGTGGAAGGTTGAGGGTTGAACAGATTACATTAATCCAGGCTAGGGAAGAATGTGTTAAATATAAAATATTCTATTTCAAGTTAGGTCAATGACTCCACGGCAGGCACAGGCATAATTAATTTGTGACTTCAGGCTAAAAGAAGAAATTGAAAAGCTGAATTAAATAAACTGCATCAATAATAGTGAAATCCAAAAAAGCCTCCATGGCCATTTGCTCCATGGTTACCAAAGACCCTGAACAATGGAATCTCATAATAAAGGATGCATTCGTCACAAAGTGGGAGAGAAATTATTCCAGGAACTCGCCTTGATTTTTATTATCACTATCATAAAACTGTTAAAGGATTATTAATATTGATGTTTGTTCAGGGAGTTCACATCACCTTTTCATGCAAGCGGCTTAAAATCTGCCTTCTTTGAAGCCCACCAAGCTGTTTACATAACCCTAAATGCATGGCAAGAGTTCAACTGGTAATTGTGATTTCAGATGTAGTTTGTATTAGTCGCTCTCCCAGCGTCTAATCACAACAGTTCATGGGAAACAATAAAAGACAGGCAAGTGTTTTCAGCCAACAGTTCCCTGAGACGATCTACTTGGGCATTCAATTTCACAGATCAAATAGGTTATTACAAACATACACACAAGGGTTTTATTGAGCCCATTAAACAACTAAAATTATACAGCTGAGGGTTCCAAAATATGTTTGTTTAAACACTTTGTTGGAGATAGAAAAATTAGGTCAGACACAGATGGGAATTATTTAGGTTTACTTTTAAACCTTCTGAAAATCATCACTCACTGTTGGCAGCCTAGCACCTTTTGTCTGTATTTCTAGCTCAGGACACATCTGTTGTCATTTTCCTCATATTACTGTTTCTACACTTGGGGTCAACACTTCTCCCAACAAGAGCACAAAAGAAATAGCATTTCTGGGGTAAGTGGCTGAAGTTAGCTTTTGAATCAGCTAACCCAAAAGATTCAAGTTAGGCAGCTCCTACCTAACCTGAAGCCAGCTACGTAAACTAAAACTGAAGAGCCACAGAGGGCAGAGTAATGCCAATAGGTCAGACTTCCAGGGCATAGCCAAAAGAGAGATGTTTTCACAGTTTATGGAGAAAAATCCCAAGATCCCAGAAAACAGGTGTCGGGGATAATCCTGCATATTTACCCACAGCAAAGTTCTGCCAACTCAAACAGTGTGTTCAGAGGCAGACAAGGGCCTGAAGATGACTGGCCTCTGTCAGAAAGAAAGGGCATCACTATTAAGTAGTGACAGGGTGTGAGCCAGAGCCTGAATGTTACATGAAACAAAGAGCCCTACCTGGAAGTCAGGATTGTAGAAACACCTTTTAGGAATAACATCATGGCTTTCAGAGGCTACACAGTTCACATAAATAGATGAAACACCACCCCCCCCAAGGGGTTTGCAGCCTTTGTTGCACATCAGAATCACCTGAAGAGTTTTAAATAGTACTGATGCCTTGATCCCACCCCCAAAATATTCTCATGTGGTTGGTATGCGATGCAGCCTGGACATCCAGATACTTAAAAATGCCCCCAAGTGATTCTGTTGGGCAGCCAAAGCTAAGAGCCATGAGCTAAGACAGCACAATAGGAAAAGTTGATCATGCAGATACAAGTGATGCTTAAAAGTGTTCAAATCCTTTTGTTTTTTAGTTTTTTTAATGTTTATTTATTTATTTTTGAGAGAGAGAGACAGACAGACAGACAAAGCAAGAGTGGGGGAAGGGCAGAGAGAGAGGAAGACACAGAATCTGAAGCAGGCTCCAGGCTCTGAGCTGTCAGCACAGAGCCCACTGTGGGGCTCAAACTCACGAACTCATGAACTCACGCACCATGAGATCATGATCTGAGGTGACATGAGCCGAAGTCAGACACTCAACTCACTGAGCCACACAGGCACCCCTCTTTTGTTTTTTTAAACACTCTGCAGGCCAAATAAACACCTCTACTGTCTAAAGCGCAGAGTCTGCAAAGACACCAAGAAAGACCCAACTTAAACTAATGCTGCTCTAGCAAACAGTGCTGATAAAGTAAAACTATGCTTTCAAGCAAAATAAGGGGATGATGATACTGACTGTGAATTAGCAACTACTGAGTACCAACTGTGTGCTATGCAGCATTGTTTTTAACCCTAACTAAAATATCACCTCAAAAACGATGTCTAAATATCCTATGACTTCACTCATATGAGAACTTTAAGATACAAAACAGATGAACATAAAGGAGGGGAAGCAAAAATAATATAAAAACAGGGAGGGGGACAAAACATAAGAGACTCTTAAATATGGAGAACAAACAGAGGGTTCCTGGAGGGGTTGTGGGAGGGGGGGATGGGCTAAATGGGTCAGGGGCATTAAGGAATCTACCCCTGAAATCATTGTTGCACCATATGCTAACTTGGATGTAAATTAAAAAAATAAATAAATATCTTTATTTTACCATCAAAAAAAGAACAATATCTAGCATATAGGAAATACCTGATAAATATCTGTAAATTCATATTGTCCCATTTGACAGATGAGGAAATAAAAAGCTCAGCCAGGTTAAATGATGTGTCCAAAGTAACACAGTTACTTTGCAACACAGTAGTGGAGGACTCAATATTTCAACAGTGTGAATCTTTCCATGTGGCTATGCCCCCCTTATCCTTGAGAAGTCTGAATTATCTAAAATCTTAGAGACAGAGAGTTTTAGAGATCTGGTATGGGGTTTTGCCTAAATCCAAGTTGTATTTGAGATACCTAGCAGGACCAGATCTCACTTTCCAGAAACAACACCTTGTTTGCTAATTTGAAAAAACACAACGTTTTTATGCCCAAATAACAGAGTCATTTTAACAATGTAATCATTATAATATATGTATAATATATTACATTCAAACAAATTCCAAGAATTAACCCACTCAAAATAAATGACTAGAACATCTGCTATGTAACAAACTAGCATTACAGATTTAAAATAGCAACGAACTCCCAGTAATATAAGTAACTCAATGAAGGAGATGTGGAAAAGTCTAAAAGACTAGCCATAGCAGGGAAGGAGAAAAAGAAAACAGAGAACAGTCAATGTATACAAAAGCCATTGTTGTATATATAAGCCATATACAAAAAAAAAAAAAATTGGAAAGGAAAAGGATAACACACACAGCCAAGAGCAGAACACAAGCTAAATATAAATAGGTAGCCTTGAATGCCAGGCTAAGAAGCTTAACTTTATTCAACACATGCTGTGTTCACTGCATAGGATCCTTCCCCCTTGTTAATATCTGGGAAAATTTCTATGTGGTTCTACCTAAAAAATGTCTATTCAATTCCTCCGCCCACTTTTTAATTGAATTTTTAATTGAGTTGAGTGAGTTTTTATACATTTTGGACACTGACCCTTTGTCCAATATATGGATTCCAAATATTTTGTCCCATTAGGCAGGTGGCCTTTTCATTTTGTTGAATGTGTATTTTGTTGCACAGAAGCTTTCCAGTTTGATGGAGTCCCACATATTGATTTTTGCTTTTGTTGATAGACTTTTGCTGCCATATCCAAAAAACACTATTGCCAAGGCCCTTGTCAAGAAGCCTTTTCTCAGTGTTTTTTTCCCTAGGAGTTATAATAGTTCAGATCTTATGTTTAAGTCTTTCACCCATTTCAAGTTAATTTTTGTGAGTGGTATAAGATAGGGGTTCAATTTCATTTTTCTGTATGTTTGTAGTTATCCAATTTCCCCCAAAACCCTTTATTGAAGAGATTGTCCTTTCTCCATCAGTAATGTTGGCTCCCTTGTCAAATATTAGTTGACTGCATATGTGAGGGGTTATTTCTGGTTTCTCAATTCTGTTCCATTGGTCTATATGTCTGTTTCCATGCCAGGACCATACTATTTTAATTATTACAGCTTTGTAGTATAGAATGAAATCAGGAGGTGTGCCATCTTGGAAAAAAGGCAGTGCTGACAAAGTTCCTCTTTTTATCCTCTCCAATGCACCCAAACCCTTTTTGTTGTTTGTTTGTTTGTTTGTTTGTTTTTCTCCAGCAAAGTGCTGGAATCTTTCCTCAGAGAACCTGGACTTCTACAAAGGCTCTCTCTGGGTATCTCCCCATGGCAGCACTCTAGGTGCTCCCCAACCTCAGCCAAGAGGACCTAGAGCCTATTTGCAGGTTCCTGCTGGTTCCACAGCTCATACAGGTGGGTGAGACTTCTCCTTGGTCTTTGGCCAATGGTAATGGGTCCCACAACTTCCACAGGGGCCCTGCTATTTGTGGAGTAGATACTAAATTTTAATTGTTAGAAGAAGGGACAACAAGAGGGATGTCTTCTGCGGTCATGATGGTTACATTCCTCTCTAAAGCATAGGTTTAATATGGCTAAATGAAACCATTTATTGTTTACAGGACCATAAGAGTGAAGTTTCTCTGTAACAAAAAGTAAACATTCGCTGGTCTATAAACTTCTATAAATAGATTTTGCCTTAAAAAAACAAAACTCTTACAGAAACACCACTTTTAAGTGTTTCAGACTAAGTCAGTAGTTTAGTTCTAGGCAATAAATGTATACTGATGACTCAGGAGGACTCCAAAGACTTGGGAAGATACATTAACTCTGAGCCATGAGATTACAAATTTAGACTCTACCATCCAGAAGAGAATTCATGTCAATCATCTTAACCCATCCAATTCCTAGGAAAGACCTTGTGAAAAGAAGATCTATCTGCAATAATTTACTTTGCCTTGAAGAGAAACATTTTTAAACTAATAGCCAGGGTAAGGCTCATAGACAAAATACCTGACCCGTGAAATATCTCTTGCTTACTTTTAATGACTATTCTCAACTCAGGAGTTTGTCATAATCACTCCTTCTTATTGATGTGATGGTAAATTAATCTTTGCACTCTGTGGGGGAAAAAAATGAAAGTACCTGAATACACCCTTAAAGTTATGTTCTGAAAATCAATTTTTCTTGATGAAAGATGGTAAATCACTCTTTAATAATTTATATATTCTCCAGTGTGAAATTTTACTTAAGATAGAAAGTATTTCTAAAAGCTATCTTGATAGAAATAAATGAAACAATATACAATAAAGCTTGGTCTGTGTCCCATTACAGACACCCTTCAATTTATATAAATACCACTAAGGCTTTCCTGTTATAGATAGATAGGTAGTTGGGGGTGGGAGAAAGGGTGAAGGAGAGTTGGAGAGAAGAAGAGAGAGAAAAAGAGAAAATAGAAGGATGCCAATATTATTGAAATAACAATCGACTGCTATTATTTTAGTTGATGAGAATAACCTGATGAAATCTTTCCTTCAACAGGCCGATCTCCCAACTCTGGATGACTATTTGAGGATTTATAATTACTTGTGCTGGCCATCCTTGAAAACTGGTAAATGCTTATCTCACCAGCTCCTAAGTATTATGGTAAAAACATAAGCTCTCAAGATACAATGTATGGGTTTGATATGTGGGTATTGTGACCTTGTGTTCATTTCTTCACTTTCTATTCTTCAATTTCCCTGTAAGTAAACTGGTAATAATAGAACTTATAGCAGGTACTATAAATAGAAGATACTATATAAATAGCAGGTACTATAGCAGATACCGCTTACGGAGTTGTAAAGTGTTTAATTCATAAGTACATCATCAATGTTAGTTATAGTATATTTATTTACACTAAAGAAGCCACTAAATACTGATGATATCTAGAATAATACTGATGATGTTGGAGAGCTAATAAAAATAATTGCTATTTATTAGATCGTACTAAGTTTAGACACAAGTCCTAAAAGCTTTAAATGCATTAATTTATTATATCTTCACAACAGTCCTGTGATATATATACTATTATCCTTCTCATTGTTATAGAAAAGGAACCAAGACTTTAAAAGGTAATGAGAACAGTTCATAGTCACTCAGCAGCAGAACTTGGAGTCAAGGCCAGAACT
Organism: Panthera uncia; assembly: GCF_023721935.1. NCBI lineage: Eukaryota > Metazoa > Chordata > Mammalia > Carnivora > Felidae > Panthera > Panthera uncia. Next base: position 49,120,449 of record NW_026057582.1, on the reverse strand, counting down.
ATTTTTCCCAGAAACAGAAATTTAAACATTTTGCATGTCCATGAGCTTTATCCCCAATGAAATATAGGCAAGAAAATCTTCCAAAATTTTTCCTACACTTGTCTCCTTGATTATCTTCATCTTTTCTTAAAGGAAACATGTTTTGCTACTATGTGCCAAATATTAACCAGTTTTTCTGCACCTAAAAATATTCCTTCCAAATGTATGACTTAAAAAGAGGTGGTAAACCAGTGATCAATCACAATCATGCATTTTTCCAATGCTAAAGGCATTTTTAACATTTGAGATTGATGGAATGCCAGTTCACTTCTTATTGAAAATATCAACTCATTCAATTATACCTATTGACTTTAAAGAAACTTAAAACCAATTTTACTTAATTTTGTTGTCAAATGTAGTTAGATTTCAAATGGGCATAAAGATTAAACACAGGATTATTAAAACATGAGTTATAACCTATAACTGGAGTCAAATGCAACTCATCTTTTATGTAGCCATTTTTCATTATTTAAGCTCTTCAATACCATTCCATTACTCTTTCTCCAAGAAATAGCAATTCCAATTCTAAGACATTAGGCATAGTTTAAAAAATCGAAACTGCAGTAAGTTTGGGGAGGACTATTATTTTAGAAAGTTCAAGCATTTTGCCTCATGCCTCTCTTTGCAACAACCACTACTATTTATTGAGCATTTATTTGGTGCCAGGCAGTGGTACCCACAATCTCACTTATTCAACACAACAGATCTATTGATTTCACAGATGGAGAAACTGAGGCTTAAAAGTAGAAGTAATGTGTCCAAGCCAACCTGCTAATTCATCAGGTTTATTGGCTGTGCTTCCTTAGCAGCCAATATCAATCCTATGTAGTCCTTACTATTGTTTATCCACCCACCTGGAAGTGATCCGACATGTAAAAGCAGGACCATTTGTCTGAATATCCAGAGATACGTTATGAAATATTAGAAACATGGCAATGATTTGCATCATGTTCTAGATTACTGGCTTACAAACTTTAGTGCATATGAAAATCACATGTAAATCTTATTTAAAATGAAGATTCCTAGGAACTACTCCCCACCCCACACAGAGATTTTAATCATTTTGGGTAAGGCCAGAGAATCTGAATTTGTAACAAGAATCACAGGTAATTCTGATACAAGTAATTTGCAGATCCCACTTTAAAAACCAGAATTCTAGATTAAAAACAAAAAAAAAAAGGTCAGTTAGAATCAGAGACGCAGAAAATTCACACTTTGAGACACCTCCTCTATTTCAAACACGTGGTGATGATTAATAAAGCATAATGACTTTTAAATAGCCAAACTCAAGGGGCGCCTGGATAGCTCAGTCAGTTGAGCATCTGACTCTCAGTTTCAGCTCAGGTCATGATCTCATAGGAAATCATGGGATTGAGTCCCTTATCGGGCTCTGGGCTGGAGGTTCAGAGCCTGCTTGGGATTCTCTCTCTCCCTCTCTCTCTGCCCCTCCTCCTTTCTCTCTCAAAATAAATAAATAAATATTAAAATAAATAAATAAGTAGCCAAACTCAAAAATAATATAAATATCTCTATGGAACAAAGTTGAATCTCTGTGGAGCAAGGCAGTGGGCATGAAATGAAGCAGTGGGCTTACCAGCTCTCAATCCAGAGGCAGGCATGTGTGATTGGCAGGTAAACTTCTCTAACAAATGAAAACAGTAAGACCAGACAAAATAGAATCTGATAAAGAAATCATTCATAGGAGCACAGATAGGCAGTATAATATAATAATAGGAAAAATTCACCAAGACTATATAATCATCATAAATTTCAATGTAATAATAGCTTCCCCTCAAAATATCCAAAGAAAAATGTGATAAAACTATAGGCAGAAACCAAAAAGATATACAACTATAATGAAAGATTTGAACATACCTCTATCAGAAACCGATGGATCAAATAGGAAGAAATGTGTAGGTGGTGAGAGTATGTGACAACAAAATTAACAAGTTTTATGGAATAGATAAAATATCCTACAGAAATAAATAGAAAACATACACTCTTTCCACAAGTAAAATAAAGAGCATTTATAAAAATTGACCATGTGATAAACCACAATGGCAAATTCAACAAAATTTCAAACAGCAGCATGCTTACCCTACTTTCTGTCAATATCTGATTTAATATTAATGTGAAAATAAGATAATAAAATCATATGTTTATAAACCTTGAAGGCATTTAATATAAATTGTGCTAAAGAGGAAATGACAATAAAGTTATAAAAAATGTAGAAGTAATAATGAAAATGTTACATATGAATAATGGTATATGGTTAAAGAAATAGATGAAAAATTTATATAGCTTTAAGTGCATTTATTTAAAAAAGGAAAGATTAGGAATAAATAAGCTAAGATTTTAATTTAATGAGCTGTAAAGAGAATCACAGACTAAACCCAAAAATTAAAAACCAAAAAAAAAGGAGTAATGGACATTAACAGAAATTAATGGAATAGAAAAGGCAACAGCAGAGAGCAATGAATCAAAAGCTGATACTTTAAAAAATATTCTAACAAAAATGGATTTAAAAAGAAAGAGGGAGGGAAGAGGATGAAGGTAGAAAACAGGAGAAAGCACAGCAAAAATGTTAGAAATGAAAAGGGACATAATTGGAAAGTTTGGATTTGAAAATCACAAGTGAAATCTATGAATGAATGAATTTATGGCAATAAATTAGAATATATGTATAAAGTAAATCTTTTTCAAGAAAATTTACTCAAGAGGGGCACCTGGGCGCCTCGGTTGGTTGAGCGTCCGATGGTTGATTTTGGCTCCGGTCATGATCTCACAGTTCGTGAGTTCGAGCCGTAAGTCAGGCTTAGAGCTGAGAGCAAGAAGCCTGCTTGGGATTTTCTCTCTTTACCTCTCTCTGCCCCTTCCCCATGCTCTCATTCTCTCTCTCTCTCTCTCTCTCTTTCTCTAAATAAATCAAATTTTAAAAAATAAGAAAAAAGTCTACTCAAAAGAAATGAGAAAATTTAAATATGTCAACAACTATTCAGGAATTTGAATGGAAAATCAAAAGACTTATAGATGGTAAGACAAATGATTTCAGGTTTTTCCAAACTTAAAGAAATAGTATTTTTATTATATAAACTGTTTCAGATAATACAATAAGGAAGACTAACCCAGCTGCTTTATGATAGTAGCATAGTCTACCCAAATCAGACTAGGGAAGTACAAGAAAAAGAAATTTTAATCACAATTTTAACCACAATTATAGAAAAAAATCCTAAATAAACATTAGTAAATCAAATTTAGCAGATTATTTTTTAGATGTGCCACAAGCAAGTAGTTTATCTCTGGAACTCCAGGATGATTTAGCATCGCCAAAGCTATGAACCTGATACTCAACATTAATAGATTATCAGAGAAAATAGTAGCATCTCAATGGATGCAGAAAAGCATGTACTAATGTTCATCATCTATTCATGAAACTATGATTAGCAAACGAGAAATATAAGAAAACTTCATTGATCCTGATAGAGTATTTAATAAACTTAGAGCAAACATCATGCTAAATAAAGAATATGTTAGTAATATTCTCATCAAAGACAGTATCAGAACAAGAATATTCTCTATCATGTTTTGTCAAATGAGAAACTAGAATTAGAAAGAAACAAAATTGACTCTATTTGAAAAACAGTGTTATTACAGTATACCTAGAAATTCAAGAGAAACTATGGGCATAGTATTAGAAATACTAACACAGACTAGCAATGTTCTTTAGCACAAGACCAACTCATCACAGCTATTAGCATTCCCATATGCCAGCAATAACCAAATAGAAAATAAAATAGAAAAATACATCCTGTTCACTACAGCAACAAAAATATACAAGGTATCTAAAATGAATTTAATAAAAGTTGTGGAAGATTTTTATAAAAATAATATGAAATAATATTTAAGGGCACAAAAAAGATGAAAATGGAAAGATATACTAACTACAATAGATAGAAAGATGCATTATTTAAATGTCTACTCACTCCAAATTAATCTATAAATTCAATGAACCACCATTGCACTACTTAGATTTATTAAAAGACAAAGCATAATATTGACATGGAAATAGACACATAGACATACAGAAATCTCAGAAACAGACTTTTTTCATTTGGACACAATAGATGGCAATACTTGTCAGTAGAAAATTGATGAATCGTTCATTAAATGGTGCCGGAGAAATTTGTCCCCTGTATTGGAAAAATAAATAAATAAAACTAGGTTCCTGAAAAAAAATAAATAAAACTTCTGCAAAAAAAAGTTTGCAGAAATTACAAAAATAATTTTCAGGAGGAATAAAGGTCTAAATGTAAAATAAAGGATAAAAAATATATTTTGAAGACTAGGAAAATATCTTTACAGCTTCAAGATAGGGAAGAGTTTCTTAAAATAAATAATAAAAAGGATAAATAATAAAACAAGTTTAAAATTTGAAAACATAAAATATCTGTTTACTTAACATTGAAATCATAAAAGTATGTTTATCAAATATTTATCAAATATATTGGTATATTATTTTTGATAAGCAACTAAATAAAATCGGAAGAAATAGAATGGATCTATAAGATTTTAGAATAGTGTTTTTCTACTTCTGTGAAAAATGCCTTTGGAATTTTGATAGGGATCACATTGATTCTGTGGACTGCTTTAATTTTAACCTTAATTTTCTTCCAATCTACGAACGTGGACTATCTTTCCACTTGTGCCTTCAATTTCTTTTATAATGTCTTATATTTTTTAGTGTACAGGTTTTTCACCTCCTTGGTTAAATTTATTCCTAAGTATTTTATTGTTTTTGATGCTACTATAAATGGAAATGTTTTCTTAACTTCTCTTTTTGATTATATGTTGTTAGTGTACTGAAACCAAACTCCTTTTTCTACTAAAGTATGATTAACATACAATGTTATATTGGTTGCAGAAATGCAATATATTGACTCAACTATTCTACATACTCCTCAATGCTCACCATAAGTATAGCCACCATCTGTTACCATACAACATTATTAAAATTTATTGACTATATTCTCTATGTTGTATTCTTTCTTCATCTCCATAAGTTATTGATTGATTCATTGATTGCTTGAAGTATAATTAACACAATGTTATATTAGTTTCAGGTGTACAACATTCTTGTACAATAGTTCTATATATTACTACAGTATCATGGACTATATTCCCTAGGCTGTCCTTTCCATCTCCGTGACTTACTAATTTATAACTGGAAGTTTGTGCCCCTTAATCCCCTTGATCTATCTCACCTACCCCCATCCGCCTTCCCTCTGGCAATTATCAGTTTGTCTTCTATATTTAAAAGTCTGGTTTTATGAATAGACACTTCTCTAAAGAAGACATCCGGATGGCCAACAGGCACATGAAAAGATGTTCAACGTCGCTCCTTATCAGGGAAATACAAATCAAAACCACACTCAGATATCACCTCACACCAGTCAGAGTGGCCAAAATGAACAAATCAGAAGACTATAGATGCTGGAGAGGATGTGGAGAAACGGGAACCCTCTTGCACTGTTGGTGGGAATGCAAATTGGTGCAGCCACTCTGGAAAGCAGTGTGGAGGTTCCTCAGAAAATTAAAAATAGACCTACCCTATGACCCAGCAATAGCACTGCTAGGAATTTACCCAAGGGATGCAGGAGTACTGATGCACAGGGGCACTTGTACCCCAATGTTTATAGCAGCACTCTCAACAATAGCCAAATTATGGAAAGAACCTAAATGTCCATCAACTGATGAATGGATAAAGAAATTGTGGTTTATATACACAATGGAATACTATGTGGCAATGAGAAAAAATGAAATATGGCCTTTTGTAGCAACGTGGATGGAACTGGAGAGTGTGATGCTAAGTGAAATAAGCCATACAGAGAAAGACAGATACCATATGGTTTCACTCTTATGTGGATCCTGAGAAACGTAACAGAAACCCATGGGGGAGGGAAAGAAAAAAAAAAAAAAAGAGGTTAGAGTGGGAGAGAGCCAAAGCATAAGAGACTGTTAAAAACTGAGAACAAACTGAGGGTTGATGGGGGGTGGGAGGGAGGGCAGGGTGGGTGATGGGTATTGAGGAGGGCACCTTTTGGGATGAGCACTGGGTGTTGTATGGAAACCAATGTGACAATAAATTTCATATATTGGAAAAAAAATAAAAATAAAAATAAAATAAAAAAATAAAATAAAAGTCTGTTTTTTTATTTGTTTGTTTCTATGATTTGTTTTGTTTAGTTTCCACATATAAGTGAAATTCTATGGTATTTGTCTTTTTCTGTGTTAGACAGTGGAGGAGGTGAAGTATCCTTCAGACTCAGAAGGCACTTGGAGACTGAAAAACAAAGCAAATCACTTTATTCTTTTTTACACAGTGTTTTATTCAGGGTAAACTTACTGACAGTGGGGACTGGGAGGGGGAATGACCCACAGCAACTATGTGGCTGTTCTCCACCCCTATCCTCTGCCAAGCTGGACATAGGTATTTTTTCTGGGGGATGGTACGTATATTTTTTCCCCTTAATATCATCAGAGGGTGTGTCTATATTGTATAGAGTCGTTTCGGTCGGCACCCATATTAACAACCCTACCTCCGTACCAAGCATCAGAAGTTCGGAAGCCGTTACCTGCATGTGCATTGGGCCCTGACCAGTGTAGAATGGGGTGTTAAGAATAAAATTGAATGTGAGTGCTGGTTCCAAGGGTTAGGACACTAAGCCACCTGGGGCAGGCAGGTGGCATGCCAAGCTAATTTCCAATGAACTAAAGTCTTACCAGCTGGACAGTCTTGTGACAATTGCAAAATGAGTCTGTCCTCCTTCCCAGCAGCCTCAAACCTCCTGCGAGTCCCTGAGCTCGTAGCAATGAGCTGGTGATGTTGGTTAGGCATTCATGTGCTCATGTCTGTTCTATTGTGGGCGTGACATTAAGGTGTCAAATTACCTCTGTTAGTCATGGAGACCATCCTTTGAGAGAGCTGTCTAGCGACAAAGTCTTTGAAGTGTTTTTTATTAGTCCGTTCACCCTTTCAATTAGGCCCACAGCAGTGGAATTGTATGGCAGGTGGAAAGTCCATAATATATCCTGGGCCTCTGCCCATTTTTGGATGCCATAGCCGGTAAAATGTGTACTTGATCACTATCTATCTGAGTTGGCATTCCATACATGCCTCCTCATTTTGTTAACCCTTTATAGTTGCAACCTGATTGGCTGTTTTACAGACAAAGGCTTGTACAAGTCCTGTGTTTTGTCCGCACAGGTCAGGGCATAGTTGTGCCCTTCCAATACTGGCAAAGGGCCTATGTAATCTATTTGTCAGCGAGAAATAGGACATGCAATAGGAGGTGCCCCGGGGTATGGTGCAAGGGCAGGTGCCTGAGGCAGTTCCTCTTAGCAGCTTGCAGACCAGGACACTTGAAATGCAAATGTAAGCTTTTTACTATTTCCCAAGTCATTGTGGGAACTTGGTGTCCCGATTTATGATGGGCCCTTCTGCTCCATCAGTTGGAGTCAGCATTTCCTGCAGCAGGAGGGTCCATGCCCAGCCTAGAACATCTGCTTCACGAGTGCCTGGCAGTGTGGATGGGGAGTGAGTGGAACACCACGTGTGCATACTTGGGCGGCTGTACCAGGTTTCATGCATACATCCCAAATATCTTTCCATAGTTCCACTCCCCACAGAAGTCTATGTAATACGGCCCAGGTTTCTTTGTGCCGTTGCAACATCCATATGGTCGATCCTGACAACATGCTGAGCTGTCAGTGGCCAAATTCATTGGCTTGGGCTCATGCCTCAACACAATCCATACCGCTTTCAATTCTTCCCACTGACTACTGTGTATAGTTCCTTCTTTGAACCAAAGTACAGCAGAATCCAGTTGGATGGCAGAGAAACACCAAATAGGCAAGTGTCCCTGTCAACTGCCATCAACGTACCATGTGTCCACTGGAAGTGAACCTACCCTTCCTTTACCTGGGGGAGAGGAGGCATAATGTCAGTGACTTCTGCAAGTTGGGCCGAGCCATAAGTGACCAGCCCTAGTAGTGAGTGTGGTTCATGAGAGAGCAGGCTGGTATTTTAAGTGCTCCTCTGCTGTAGGGAGACATGCCAAGCAAGGTGCTTACTTGGGCAGAGGCATTCTTAGGTTTGCTGAACATGTCCTTAATGCTTCTTCCTACTGGCAGACAGGTTCATGTCATCAAGAGCAGGTCAGTAGTCATTCCTTTGTCTGTTGCAGGGCAAGATACACAGCTAGTAGCTGCTTCTTGATGGGACAATACCTGTTTTCTGTTCCCTTCCATAAGAGACCAGAATCCTAACAGGATTTATTTCCCATTTTGTTGTTGCCACAAGCCCCAGCCCAACCTTTCTGGATATGAACTTACATCTAATTCACGACTTGTATCTGGGCCTGTATTTGTTTTGCTACCATTGTTGCCTTTAAGAAATACTCTTGTTGGTTAACACCCCAATCCCATTGTTTCCATTTCTTAACCAAGGCATATAAAGGTCTTAATATATATGCTGCATGGGGGATAAAAGGTCTCCAGCAACTCAATAAACCAACAAAAGCCTGTAATTCCTTTCCCATTTTGGGAATTGTGGAGACTGTATTTTATCAATGACTATCTTCAGCATCGCTTTTGTCTTACCTGCCCAGATGATGCCCAGGATCTTTACTGATTGACCTGGCCCTTGGACCCTGTTGGTATTTAGCTCCCCTATTCATGATTTTAAGTATGCCTGTAACGATGCTGCTGCTGCTTGAAACACAGAGGATAAATCATCACAAGTTAGCCTAACATCATCTATATAATGATAAAGCACCAACTCCTCTGGCAATATCTATTTTTCCAAATCTCTGCCTACCATTCCATGACGAATTGTGAGACTATATAGATACCCTTGGGGTAACACGTGGAAGGTCCCTTGTCTCCCATTCCATATAAAGCCAGTAGCTCTTAGGATCATGTCCTCATGGAATACTGGAAAAGGCATTAGAAACATCTAGTATATAATGATATATCTTAATGGATGCCATGATTTTTTCTAACAGTAAGGCTTACCCTCAGTATATATGCAAAATTTGATCACTACTCACTCCTCTCCTATGCCACCCTAAATCTAAGCCCTCGCCATGTGTTACCTAGCCTATTGAAATGCCTCCTGATTGGTGTTCATGCTTCTACCTTTCTCCATCTATAATCTATTTTCAAATCAGCAATCAGAGAAATCTTGTTCAAAGACAGGATGATTCTGTTACTCCTCCACTCAAAACCCCACAGTGACATTTCATCTAACTGACAGAAAAAGCTTCACTATCACAAAGACCTAAAAAGTAGTTTTTAATTGTAACCACAAGTGTTTTCTTAAATACTATTATTTGGGATGTTTCACAATAAGAAATAAGTCAGGGTCCCTATTCCTTCTCTGACCTATTCCCATTTCTTACTCATTTATTCCTCTCCCATCATACTGGCTTTCTTGCTACTCCTTGATCCTACCAAGAATACTTTCTCTTTAGGACTTTTGCACCTGCTGTTCTCTTTAGCTGAAATCCTTTCCCCCAGAAAGCCACATGACATATTCTCTTGTTTTTGCCAGGTTTATATTCATATGATGCTTTCTCATATGAGGACTTGACTATTCAGCTTCTTAAAAATTATATCATTAGCTCTCCCTTTAGCACTCCTTATCCTTCTTTCGAAAGATGCTTTATTTTTCTCTGCAACACATATCACTTATCTAGCATACTACACTTTTTAATGTTTTCTTTTATTATCTGCCCCCTCCACTAGAATATTACTTCCATAAGGATAGCTCTAAACCCAACACCTAGTATGGTATATGAATGCACAAATAAATAGTGTAATCTTTTACAGCAAAAAAAATTAAAATTGTGCATGGGAGAATAAATAAAACTCAAGAGAATTTTAACTCTAAGATAGAATAATGACATGAGAAAGCTAAACAGAGATTTTATTTTATCTGTAATTGTTTTCTTAAAATGTTTTAATGCTTATTTATTTTTGAGAGAGAGAGAGACAGAGCTTGAGCAGGGGAGGAGCAGAGAGAGAGGGAGACACAGAATCTGAAGCAGGCTCCAGGCTCTGAGCTGTCAGCACAGAGCCCAACACAGGGCTGGAACCCACAAACCACGAGATCATGACCTGAGCTGAAGTCGGACACTCAACCAACTGAGCCACCCAGACGCCCCTGTAATTGTTTTCTTAGCTATGCATACACACCACTTGCTACAGGTGAAATATTTAAAATAGGAACTTTGCCCCTTATTTGTCTTAAAACCATCTCTGCATGCATTCCTTCTTGTCAGCGCTTCTGAAATCATTAGCAAACTGGAGCTCTTGTATGAAAAGTTTTCCAGATAGAGCTATAAGATAAAATCCAATCTATATTGTCACTCAATTCAGAACGTGCATTGATTCTACTTCAGCAGGTTTAGTGTTAAACCACATTGAAGGGTTCTAAATTTTGCTTGCTGTATGACGTTAATCAACCTCTGGTGTTTCCTTAAGCCAACTATCCCAGATCTTCACAATTTCAGAACCAACTCTTCTTATCCTATCATCCAAAGACAGCCAGCTTGTGCTATAATTTAGCACAAAACTTCCAGAAATTCTCACCATACACCCTGCTGAGGGCTTGATGTGTTTCAACATACAGCTTTTCAAAGAAATAATATTTTTTTTCAAAAATAAGTGACTATTCTTAAAGCTTGTAAACTCAAATTTTAACTTAATTATTAAATATCCATAAAGTTGGGCGTCTGATTTTGTTTTTTATTTGCTACAAAATCATTAGAAAATTCCAAAGATCCTTGTTATTCTAAATAAAATAAAACTGCTGTTCCTTAGGATCTCTATCAGCTCTCTTTTTGATATTAAATTCTATCTAAAATTTAATAGTGGCTTTTCTTAAAAGTTAAGACAGCGTATCTTGAGCTAACCTCTCTAGTTATAAAGGAAGCTCACATTCTATCTTTATAGGACATCTCTTGTTCCACCTCTTTAATAAAGGAACAGTTTGAAGGTACAAATGAATTAATTTGGTATTTATTGGAAGGCAAACCCTTAAATCCATAAAGATTTCATAGGTTCAGGTATTTTTTTTGAAAAGAAGATTTTCTGCTTGCCTAGACAGAGGAAACTGTCATTCCACATCAGTCACCCTCATCCCCACCATTCTTATAGATTGGTGCTGTGTTTAATTCACCTTTGTAATTTTCGCAATAAGGTCTTGGTTCATTAATCGAAAGTTTCTTGCCTAGATGGTCCTTAACCTGAATGAACGAGGAATAACTGTGGTTTAATTGATCTTAAAATGTCTAACTGAAATCAATACTTACAAATTTGTTTTTGAAAATTGACAGTGGTTGGAAGAACTGCCCACCCTACCTTCCACACACACCCCCAAAATTAAATTAATAGCCTCCCTGGACCACTACTTGAAGAAACCTTGTCCATGGCATTTACATTACAACCTAAAGGTAAGTTATCTATATCTAAATGGGAAATGCTCTAACATCAATGGACCACCCAACTAGCTTTTCTATTGCCTGTGTCAAATCCTGACATAAGGTTGACAGGTGGCTTACTCTGCTCTTCAGCTAGATGCAGAGATCATAGCTGTTATTATGCATTTAGAGATATGGATTTCAAAAATTAAAGAATGATCAATAGTGTCCCTTATGATTTTGTTGTAGGATAATGACTGACACAACTTGGTCCATCCTCCTTAAGAAGGAACCTAAAAGAAATAATTCATATTGGCCTTTCGGTCATTCTTAGGCAACAAATTTGTTCTAATTTATTTTATTTTTTAAATTAATTTATTTATTTTAAGAGAGAGAGGGTGTGCACAAGCATGGGAGGAGAGAGAGAGGAAGAGAGAGAGAGAATCCCAAGCAAGCCCTGCACTGCCAGCACAGATCCTCAGGAAGGGCCTGAACTCACAAATCAAACCATGAGATCATAACCTGAGCTAAATCAAGAGACGTACGCCTAACCAACTGAGCCACCCAGGGGTCCCTCTAACTTATTCTTTTAAAATTGAGTGGCATTATGGTGGAAATAACCTCATACATATATACTATTGCCTTGCTTTCACTCTTCACCCCCTTCCAAAGATATTATACATGGTAGGAAGGTTTCGTTTGGAACATATTTTTAGATGAGCTCAGCATGCTTTCAAGGGGTTTCTAGAAGTCAAATACAAAGGTCAGGAGATTCCAGTGGTGCTCCTTATATAGACATCTGCATTACAGTTGAACAATTATTGGGCATTTACTGTTTATTGGGTATTTTGCCAGCAGTGAAGATAATGAAATGAATGAGATGCTGACACCAACATCAAGAATGTCTATGGGGCATCTGCGTGGCTCAGTCAGTTGAGCATCTGACTTCGACTCAGGTCATGATCTCATGGTTCGTGGGTTCGAGCCCCACGTTGGGCTCTGTGCTGACAGCGCAGAGCCTGGAGCCTGCTTTAGATTCTGGGTCTCCCTCTTTCTCTTCCCCTACACTGTTTGCACTGTCTCTGTCTCTCTCTCAAAAACAAATAAACATTAAAAAATTTTTAAAAAAAGAATGTCTAATCCAAAGATATCTTCTAAGATAAGTAGGCAGATAATTATGATACAAATAATAAAAACTATAAAAGAATACTAAAGAACCAAACTTTTCCCAGTTCCAGGAAAGGTACCTATTTGAGGCTAAGGTGATCAAAGCTTTCAGAAGAATTCACACCATAGTAAGTCATTAGAAATGAATGAGAATTTGTGTCATGTGGATGAGATGGGTAAAAGCATACCAAGCAAAGCAAGAGTGTATGCAGAGAAGCACAGATACATAGACTAACATGGAGGATCCAGGCAGAAGTAGAGGGCAAATGTGGGACTTTATCCTGCAGACAATGGGATCTTTTGAAGCATTTCAAGTAAGGAAGTGAAATAATCATAAATGTGCTTCAGCAAAACCACTATGGTATCAGCATGAAAAATGCATCAAGGTAGAGCCATTGGAGAGGCAAGAAGAGAATTATGAGGTCAGCAATCTACAAAATGCATCAGATGTCCATCATATCAGGGAACATGTCAGACTAATTTGGCAGTAAGTTGTACTTGGATGGCAAGAAGGAAATATTTCCAAGTGTTGCTGGAACATCATTATCACTCTATTCCCTGTGAAAATAATAGTGAAATAATAATGAAATAACTCGCCACCATTTAATTTCTTTAATCTTCACAACCACTCTGCATCATAGAGTTTATGCCCCATTTTATAGCTGAGCCAACAAAATCAGAAAAAGTAAGTAAATCACCTCAAGCCACATGTCTACTAACTGGAAGAATCATAATCCAAATCCAGGTTGTCTGGCCCCAGAACCCACACTGTTTCTATGGCACTGATTCTTCTTACGTCCTCTATCTCAGGAATCTTATCAATGACATCCCTAAAAGACTACTAATTGTGGTCTCTTAGAAAATATTCCAAAAGAGTTACTACGGAAATTTATCAGTTGTTTTATTATTTTAGTCTCCCAACATTACTCAGAGAAAATATACCAGGGAAAAAAAAACTGGCCACCCTAGTCCTGATCCAAGTCACATGGGTTATTCTCAAAACTAACAACTTCTCAGAAAGAAATACTAACACTAAATTATGCTAAAAGTATTTTTGGCTCTACTAAATGACGCATATAGAAAGGCTAGTTTAAAATAGTCACAGATTTAAGTGGAGGGAGGAATGATACCTCACAGCATCACCCTTTCTTAAATCACCTAATTAGTCATGCAAAATGCAACCTATGTGCAATGGATGAGTTAACATTGCTATCACAACCTTCACTTTTCCATTATCTGACTTTTATGAGTTTAAATTTGCAGTCTTAAAGGTTGCTCCACTCTAGGATTTTTGCATTTAATTAAACATAGCAATAGAGAAAAAAATCACATTTTTCAAAACAAGTGTTCATCATCTTAAATCTAGCAATAAAAAGATGAGTCATCAATATTCTCAGAGGAAAGCTTTCAACTTGCCTTGTTACTGTACTATTACTTTTCTTTTTATAGCCAATATGAGATCTGCCAAAAACATGTGGATATAACATCTATAAAAGACAATTATTATACTTGTTTTCAAACTTTCCCATATGTTATTCTGTCATAGAGCGCAAAATCAAATATCCCAGCTAGAATTTATCAATTATGCCTTTAATAGATATAACTTTATTTTTTACTATTATTCTAACATGCCAAAGTAATTTGTCTTTTCACAATCCCAGGAATTCAATATTTTCTACAATTTAAGCTAGTTATCCTCAAGTCATATGAAGTACCCCAGTCACCAATATCAAAACCCAAAGAAACAAAAGCAGGTTTCTTCCTAAAATTGTATAAGGAAAGGGATACTTAGCATATGTTAGAAAGACTAAAAATTACATGTTTTATAATGGAATCTCAGGGAAGCATTTAAACCTATGATGTATGCTTTCTGATAGTCATTAAAGCATCCACTTAAATGGAATGTGGATATTGTACTCTTAATTTTAAAGAAGTCTACATGCAGACAAAAGTTTAAATTTCTAAATAAAGAATCTTCCATTATTCAGTCAATAACTATTTATTAGTATAGTGTCTTCTAAAACCAGGCACTGTACTAGACCTCATCTTCTAGGGAAGGTATCCTTAGAGCCCATGAGATGGAGATTTTTATATTTCACTTGTACCTGCATTTTTTAAAAGAATCTCTTTGGCCCCACAGTACATCAGTCCTTGATAATTCATTTTTAAGCCCACATGGTCCCTAGAGCTTCTGCTTTATTTCTCTGACTGGACTATTGCAGTTATAGAGAAATGAGATAGACATGCTCCTTCCCACAGTAGATCAGTTGGTTGTGTGGACCTCATGGAGTGACAACGCTGTGCTATGGCCACCATGTCTCGGCATCTGCTCCCTATCAGTAAAGTTCAAAGATATTAGCAGTCTCAAGGAGGATGAGTCATCCTTACCAGTTAAATGAGAGACCAATAAATAAATTAGAACAGCAATTAATTGCATTACAATGGTGATTGTAACAAACCTTCAAGTCTACTTAAAATCTTTTGATCAATGCATTCTCTCCCTGTAGGCAAGCCTACTTGGGAAGCCACATTATAATCAGTAGCTGACTTAGTAACATGAAATTTGGTCAAAAGGAGGTGAATATTACTGAAAATATGGACTTGAGAAAGAAAGGATATGAAGAAGGAACCTCAGAGAGCTGGAAATAGAGCCAGAGTACAGTGATATCTCTGATGGTTTGGGAAAAGAGATTTTCAAGAAGAAAAAGGTCACCATCGATAAATGCTATGAAAGCTGATGTTAAGTGTAAACAAACAAACCAGAAAAAAAAGTTTTGAATTTGTCTTTTATAAGATAATTGACCTGAGTCAATTACCTCACTGCTTAACAAACTCAGTGGGATAGTGGGTCTGGAACCAGAGACTACAAAGGGCTACAGAGAATGGTTCCTAAAAAGACACAGCAACTGTGGGACATCATTTTAAAAGCCTTGCAGTGAAAGAAATAATAACAAATGGAAGGACAGTGTCTATGAGGGTTTCTTCAGCTGGAGTGTTTAGCCATATCTATACTTTGAAGTGTGGTAAGTAATAGAGAAGAGAATAAACAATGAAACAAGACCCAACATTGATGAAATTAAGACCACCAATGGAAGCATTATTAATTAGTCTTAGATATCAGAAGGGACATCTTTTCTAGATTAGAGGGAAACCAAGTGGTAGAACAGACACAGATGAATTGGTGTGAATGAAGATGTAATTCAACGAGGCATACAGTCTTTACAGACACATTTTTGGTCTATATGAGAAAGAAAGTTTGCTGAGAGAAAAAGCAAGGTAGGTATTTTGAAGAGTGTGGTAAATGTTTGGAAAAGATGATGCGGAGAAATAGAAGAGAACCCGATTGAGGATAGAACTGGGTTATAAGTCACAGAGGAATGGATCTGGTAGAAATACAGGGAAACTTCGATGTTAAGAATGCTGAAAGAGAATGGATGGAGTAATATACCACATACTCCTAGGCAGTAGTTGGAGGAACTGAAGCCACAAGTGGGCAGTGCACTAAGAGGAAAATGGATAACCTAGAGAGCTTAGCATAGTCTGTGTTTCCTGGAAGCAGAGCCTCAAACAAAAGCTTGTATGTAGACAGTTTAAGAAATTCCAGGGAACCAGAACGAGGATCTGGGAGAGTTAAACAGGCAAGAAAGGAAAGTCAATATTGGGATGTGTAATCAAGTTAGCTGCTGATAACAGATAACAGGTGCTTGACCCTATTTGATCTTCAGAGAACTATGAAATGTGTCCATAACTGCTCACCCATGGAACAAGAGGGTAAAGGATTTTCCATGCACTTTCAGATGGCATTTGTCAAGGGTGATCCCATGAGCACGAACTGTCACATTTCCAATTTGCTCATGCATGAGTGCCAAACAGGTTCCAGAAAACATCCCATGCTGCAGCATCAGAGAAGCCTTGGAGCAGAAAGTGAGGTGTATGCAAAGTGGAACACATGATGAGATGCTGCCAGGTTGTACCTTCAGAAATTTGGTGAAATCCTAACCAAAATTTCACAATAATAGTGGCTGAAGAAGGCCAGTGTGAGTATATGTCAAGTGGTACAAGGTCCCAAATCAAGTGTAAAGTAAAAAAGTGAGAGAGATAGAACAAAAGGCTAGTGGCTCCAGATTCATGTATCAACATTTAACATTTTAGAGCTGGAATTATTCCAGAGATTGATAAACATCTGCATGTGGCCTTAAGAGTAAATTATTGATGGGGCACCTGGGTGGCTCAATCAGTTAAGATTCTGACTCTTGATTTCAGCGTAGGCCATGATCTCAAAATTTGTGAGATTGAGCCTCACATCGTACTCTGCACTGAGAGCATGGAGCCTGCTTGGGATTCTCTCTCTCCCTCTCTCTCTAACCCTCCACCACTTGCTCATGCTCTCTTTCTCCCCTCTCTCTCTCAAAATAAATAAATAAACTTTTTTTAAAAGAATAAATTATTGGAATTGAAGTAATCTGGACATTCTGAGAAGGTATTAGATAGTTTATACTGCAATGACAAATGACCCCCAAATGTCTAATTTATAACAATAATGCTCTCTTTCTTATTCAGACTACCTGTACATCTCAGATCAGAGAAAAACCCTGCTCTGTTATACTATACCACATGGTGACCAAGCAACCCCTATCTGGAACATTACCAGTCTTCTTGGAAGGAGGTGAAGACAGTATGGTAAACTTCAAAGCTTCTCCTCAGAAGTGACACTCATCACTTCTTTTCACACTTTCCTGGCCAAATTAAGTCGTATGTCCATATGCTCAGTTCCACAGAGCAGAGATGTATAATTCTTCCACAGGAAGGATCACCAGTAAGAGAACACCAAACATGAGTGAACAGTAATACAATCTACCACTAAGGCTATGTTTTTGCATGACTCAAATGAACACATGCTGATAGTAGAATTGAGGTAGAAAAGAACGCCTTCCATGAATGAAGGTCAGAAAGTAATGATAATAATGAGCTCTTGAAGGTGATCCAGTTAAGAGGAAAGCAGCAATGGGGATCTTGAGAATATTCTAGAACCCTTGGCATAAGGAATCATAGTGACAAAGACCATAAGCTTGAGGAAAGTGCTGCCGAAGTGCTATCCTTACAAGAGAGTTGATTTTTAATCAAAGTGAAAAAGAGGTTCTGTGATTGAGAATGCAATGGGAGTTATTTATAAGCTTGGGGTTTTTTTAATCTTTTATTTTCTTAAACCTCAATCTTGGGGTGTCTGGGTGGCTCAGTCAGTTAAGTGTCCAACTTTGGCTCAGGTCATGATCTTGCAGTTTGTGAGTTCGAGCCCCATGTTGGGCTCTGTGCTGACAGCTCAGAGCCTGAAGCTTGCTTCAGATTCTGTCTCTCTCCATCTCTCAGCCCCTCCCCTGCTCATGCTCTGTGTCTCTCTATCTCTCAATAATAAATAAACGTTAAAAAAATTTTAAAAAAGAAACCTCGATCTTTCTCTGGATTATAGCCTTCACTTCCATCATTTCAACTACCTCTTATATCCAAATGGCTCTCAAATCTTCACTGTAAGCCCAGACCCTCATCTAAGACCAGACCCAGATATTCAGCTTCACCTGCATGATATCAGATTTCAAGATGAACAAAACTAAACTCATCATCTGCTCCTCAAACTCCTTCTTCTATGGTCCTTAAGTAAATGGAACCATCCACCAAGTCCCTAGAAATGTATTTAGGAAAGATAGTAGTTTTATCAGAAACTTCTTATATAACACTTCTGGCAATAGTTAAGATATCAGGGAGTTCCTGGCAAAATAGATGGACACCAGACAAGGTTTACGATATATCTTAACCTGTATAATAAATAAAAAATTGAGAGCTGGCCAGCAGACATCAGCTACCACAATAGAAAAATGTGGTTCCCTTGTGTGGTTCCTAGATATGTCAGTTCACAGAGGCTACCGATTGATGTGGAGACCAGGTCCTCTGAGGAAGGATCTGTCAATGCTACAAGGAGTACATGCTGTAAATATCATCCTGATTCTTCTCCAAAGGGACATGTTGTCATTTTCCAAGGTAACTATGTACTGAGGGATGGGGAATAATCACATTTTTCAAGAACAGTTAGATATGAGGCTTGAGCAATATCTGGGAACCCAAAATTCCATGGTCCTCTGTTTAGAGATCAAAGCTTATGGAAACCAATTGATCAATGAAGTGTTGCCCCAGTGTTTCTGATAATTTGTCTAATGGGTTTTATAACCAGGTTGTAGTTAATTCTTATTTTCATATTTTATAATGGAACAGACATACCCTGACTTGTGGAATAAGGCATTATGATAGGAAGAGCCTAGAATAAAACCCTAAAATGCCCCCTCAACAATGTTATCTCTGACCAAGGGGCCTATTTTAAGGCTAAGGAAGTGTAATAGATGACAGAAGACAATAAAAACCACTGGTCTTACCATGGATTCCATCACCCAGAAGTAGCTAACCTAATAGAATGGAATAGTGGTGGCCTATTAATTTAGGGTATAACCCTTCAAACTGAGTTATCATCTGAGATGCAATGGCTGATATGTGGGGCTGTATCCCCAAAGGCTAGAATACACATCTATACATATATATATATATATATATATATATATATATACATCTATAATCCAAGGGGTAAAAATAGAATTGACAATTCCAACCATTTTTCCCAATGACCTACTTGTAAGATATGTGCTTACTACCACTGGCTGGTCAAGGTCCTGGTCCTGCAGTGTGTGTTGGCAGGGCGGGGTAAGACTGTAGGAAGTTTCTGCCAAGGGCTACATATTTGCTCACCATCTTGTCTTTTGTCACTTCAGCTTTCTGATTCCAGGGGACTAGGAAAAAACTAAAGGAGTGGTTGCACTGGAAAAGATCATGGACCTTGACTACCAAGATGAGCTAGCTATCTGCTAAACAATGGAGCAGGAAGCAATGCATTTGTTTGTTTGTTTGTTTGTTTTTTGAGGGGGGAGGGGTTTTTTTTGTTATTGTTCTGTTTGTTTTTTCTCCAAATTTTTATTTAAATTCCAGTTACTTAACATGCAGTGTAATATTGGTTTTGGGTACAGAATTTAGTGATTACTGTGCATAGCAATACTAGTATCATTAATTATATTTCTTAACTCCCCCCTACCAGTTCAGAATATTCCCCAAACGTTAGTTAGATCATCAAATGAAACAATGCCATATAAAACAATGCCATATAAAATGAAAAACTCTTCTGATTGTCACCAAAGGATAAAAAATGATCAGCCCAAAGCCATTTGGTAAAGATGTCAGAGACTGAAAGTTGAAATGCTCTGTCATTTCCAATAAGCAACCATTAGACCATGTTCTGTGTGTACATGTAAGAACAATATTATGAACACATATTTGGAAACATTAGTTATAAGCATATAGCTAGCAATATAAACAAACATCAGATTTCATATATAACTCAAGTGCCTTCTTAGTGAATTTGAGTTTTTTTTTTAAATATGACAGAAGGTAGGCATAATAAACAAAGATAAACAACCACCAACAAAGATGGAAAATGCTGAAAGTATGGGTAATTTTGCAAAGCTCATAACTTAAGAAAATGTTATGCATACCTTCTAATAAATGCCTGTGGGTAGATAATGTTAAAAGCTTAATTCTTTTGTTATCCAAAGTCCAAGACACCCACACATCTTAGGTGTCTACACATTGTCACAAAATGCCTAGAAAAGGGGCTGCTATGTGAATAGGGCACACATTTTCACACAGTTACAACAAGCATAGTGAATAGGCATGTCCAATGACAAATCTAGAAGAGGCTATTAAACAGAGTTTTACTGTGAGCTCCCCTGTCAAATTAGTGGCCAGATTTTAGTTTTTCTTAGTGCACACAAGCAAAACCTTGGAATACAGAGCATCAGTAGAAATGCTGCGTATTTCTGAGACCTATTTCAAGTTTCAGCTTAGCATTCAATGACATCCTAATACCACTGATTCATTCAGCATTAGTTGTTGAAAGTCTACTCTGTGCCATGCACTGGGCTAGGGACAGGATTTACAAAGAAAATACTTTGCACTATAATGTATTATGTCTCTCGGGATTATAAGAGTGTAAGATCCTTAAGGATGGAACTCATGTTTTATATATACCATAGAGATGAGCAGAGTGCTAGGCACATATCAGGTACTCAAAGCGCACTGAGTTTTTCCCCCCCATGATAACAACTACTGATTTATTAAATCCCCAACACTGATGGTCAGATCAACCAGGACATTCCCTTGTGTCCTACATGATTTTTTTTTGTCTTTTTAAGTTTTAATTTTAATTCCAGTTAGTTAACATACAGTGTAATATTAGTTTCAGGTGTACAATATAGTGATTCAACATATCCATACATTACCCACTGCTCATCACAACAAGTGTATTCCTTAATCCCCATCACCTGTTTCACCCATCCCCCCAACCCTCCTCCCCTCTGGTACATATTAGTTTGTTCTCTATAGTTAAGAGTTTGTTTCTTGATTTATCTCTCCCTCTTTTTTCCCTTTGTTCATTTGTTTTGTTTCTTAAGTTCCACATATGAGTGAAATATGGTATTTGTCTTTCTCTGACTGACTTATTTCACAAAGTATTATACTCTCTTGCTCCATTCATGTCATTGCAAATGGCACTGAGTTGTTGTTTTTTTCTAATCCTGATAGTGATTGCTGACATACGGAATAACTCATTCTTATACTCTGAAATATACAGAGTAATTCTTGTGGATTATGGGATAAGGTGCTTATATACTGATAGACATCTTTGCCTCTCAGAAACAGAGTCTCCCCTTTCCTAAATTGTTAGACTGCTTGGATATATGCTACCAATGTTTGTCCATCTCATGAATGTAAGAAATGCCACAACACCCTCCAAAGGAATTCTTCTACCCACACTTCTGCAGCTCATCAATTTGAATTTACCAAACATACTTACATTTTTAGTCTTCTTACATTAGTTGCTCTTTGGACAGGTTCCTTATTGCATTGCATTATTCCATTTATTATTTATATTCTACCTGCTTCCTAAAAGGATTGGAGATGACTCAAAATATTAAAACGTATGATAGACAAGACCATTAAAAGTTAAAAGGGAGATCAAAAACCAGTTCATAGTAATGAATAAACATATCAAAAAGTGAAAATGGCTTACTAGAATAAGACTTATTAGAATTACTAAATTTAGTTTCAAGTTTTCTGAAAGTCAAGGAGAAAAAGGAGCTTATGAAATAATATATGGTTCTCCTTGACAGTTTCAAGGAATTAATATAAACTTATCCATGGAAGAGACGGTTAGGTATCCACCAAAATCTGTTCTTCTCTTCTTCTATAGTGAGAGAGTTGTGGCTGGGCCATAGGTAAGGACTGTGTTTTTCAGATTCCCTTGCAATGAGGAGAGGGCATATAAGTAAATTCTCACAAATAGCATGGGAGCAAGATTCATATGCACAATTTCTGCATCTCACGCTTAAGAGGAATTCTATAATCCTGGATATCCAGTGTTTTCCCTTCCTACCAGTAGACCAGAAGAGAAATGATCAGTGTGGCCTTGGAAGCCATAATTTAAAAATGGTGGAGCCTCTGTTGGCCTGGATCCCTGATTGACCACAAAGAAATAGTGAAGGTAGGCTTTCTCTTGGGAAATATGGGGTGTTTAACTTGAACAGTTTCCCAAAGTCATCCAAACACCTCAAAAAGGTAATCCAAAGAGGGTATCTTTGAGCTAAATAAAAAATGCTACTAAACATAAAAAGAAATAAAGTCTGAAGTCATGGCTGGTATTCAGGGTCAGACTGGTTAAAGAATTAGAAAAACAGTATCAAGAAACATAATGCATTCTAGCTGCCACCTGGAGTCCTATGATAGTGCAAATGGGCACCGAGCCTGGAACTGCCTACTGCAAAGCTCACTAAAGGGCTACTCACTGGACACCTCTGGGCCAGAGGACCCACTTGATCATCACATCACTCAAATCTGCTCCTCACAAGAATGTTGAAGTTAGTCAAGTTTCATCCTCCCTCTTCCTTCCATCGCATCCCACTACCCCAAGGCACTCTGACACTGCATGCTGATCCCTGACCCTGCATAGATTAACCCTCATATCAACATCCCATGCTCAGACTTCTTTCTGATTCCCTTTCCCAATCAAGTTTTACTGGTCATGTACCACATCCCTTTAGATCTTCACTATGGAATGACTTTCCAATTGCCTAATACCAAAGTTGAGTACACAAAAATGTGTGTTACTGCAACTTCTTCCTAATATTTTCCCCTACCAGATATTCTATATTAAATATAAACTTGTTTCCAAGGTCAAAGTATGCACATGCACACACACACACACGCGCGCGCGCACGCATGTGCAAGCATACACACAATTAATTCTTGGAGTTTAGAGCATGTTGGCCATTGAAGTAGTAGTTTGGATTCAAGAGGAGGGAAAATGGAAAATCCAGACTGTTATTATTGGTGTCAAGATTCAACAATGGTGCTCTCAAATTATAGCTTAAGACAGGATAAAAACTATTCCTTTCCTGAAATTTTAGGGGATTTAATTGAGATCATAGATGGCTTACAGGGCTGTGGAACTATCTCTTGGCTGGCTTCTGACATTCTAAGTAAAATGTATTTCACCATGCAATCTTAATCTTTGTTCCTAACTAGATGATTGTCATCGATTTTTCTTCACAGAATCTGGTAACAGCAAGTTAAGTACTTTGGATTTGAGGCCCTTCCCCCAAGTTCTACATCATTAGATTGGAGATATATCTATATCAAAATTATAGATACTATATATGAGCTGTGAAAGCTGAAGGCAAAGTAGTCTGTGACAAAAGAGCAAACAAGTTATCCTCAGATAGCTCTGTTTGACAGATGATTAATGAAAGGATGTTTTAAAAAAGAGGGCTACTGTATTGTTAAATCCTGGAACACAAGAAAGAAATACCAGCCAGAGAATATATGTCTGCATAGAACATAGTATTAAATGATCCTCAAATTATAGCCTTAATGTATATATTGCATTTTTTATTCCCAGAACAATCCTACCAAGTAGGTAGTATCACCTCACTCTGAGTAAAGGAAACACCTTCAGAGATCAGTCAAGACCCAATTTTGTACTTGCCAGGACTCTTCCAGTTGCATGAGATTGAAACCAGTTCAAACTACCTTAAGGAAAAAGGAGAAATCACTGGTATACACAACCAAAATGTTGAGAGGGAGATCTGGCTTGAAATATAGCTAGATAAAAGTGCTCACATGACATCTCCAGATGCTATAGAAAGGAGATGGGCCTGGTGGGAGCATAATGGTCATCAGCAGCCCAAGTATCACACCTTTAGAGTTTAGCAAACTCAGCCTGAAGAGAGTATTTCCCCCAAAGCTCTGGTTGGGGTTGTATGCCCTTTGCTGAACAAGTTCTATGGCCAGGAACATGACTATTCAGGCATGGATTTACTACCTGCACCTTTGATAGAAAGAGGAGACAGATTAAGCTCTGTCTGCTATAACACAGAATGGTCCTCTCTACCTGCCACATACATGCAGGGTATTATCTTTTTAGAGAAAGAAGGAAATGGATTCTGAGTGAAGAAAACCAGGAGATATCTATTACATTCATCACCCTTAACCTTCAAGCATATTGCAATCCTTTTTCTCATACATATAAATTTAAATTATGTAACTTAGCATAATGCAAATATTCACATACAATCAATACATTAACTCTTTTCCCAGAGGACATGATCCAAATTCTCAGAATTTCTGAATATTATGCATACTTTCCCAATAGATTTGGATGAGATTCCTCAAGATCTAGCAATCTATGGCCAATTGATTAAACTAACTTCTATTTGCATAGAAAAAAACAGAATAATGACAAATGGCATCCATTTGAGAAAGGAGGGGAGAGGGGCAATATTCAATGGTTAGCTGTTGACAGCATTGCCCATTCTGTTGGAGAAAGATAGCAAAGACTCACTGCCTCAATGGTAAAGTGAGTTCCTTCACTGGCTGACTCTCTCTACAATACTCACATGGAAGACTTCTGCTGTCCATGGACCTTCATGGCAATATCTGAGAGGGCCGTGGAAGAGGAGTCCCCTTCTAGAGGTTGTAAAGCTTTAGGACGCTGCTTGTTTGTATGGTCTTTAGGGCCTGAAACTGTGTTAGAGCTTAAGCAATCATGTCCTTATGCTAGCCCTAGGATTTCTCTTTAAATACAGTCCCTTAAAAGCCTCTGAACTCTCTGGGACATATTTTTTTTTCCCTGAATGTCTAGGTGAGCCTTCTTCTCAGTCCTAGTAAACAATTCAATGAATACAGTTTTATCTTAACCCTTGAAGAACTGGATTGATGACCAACTCTCAGAATCAGAAAACAGTACCATAATATCAGGGGTTTTTTTTGAATTATTTAATACAATTCTTGAGACTTTGATAAGTACTGATAATAAAAGTTACAAAAGAATAGTAAAACCTAAAAGCTTCCTCCAGAGTCTACAATACTCTTTTTGTTGCTGTTTGAATGAATTTATTACACTGCTTTGTCATTATCTATTTTTTTGTTACCTTTTTTAGTTTTGACATTTTTGAAGTTTATTTATTTTTGAGAGAGAGAGACAGAGACAGAGAGAGACAGAGTGAGTAGGGAAGGGGCACAGAGAGGGACAGAGAGAATTCCAAGCAAGCTCCTCATTGTCAGCACACAAGCCCGAGGCAGAGCTAGAACTCACGAACCTAATAATCATGAACTGAGCCAAAATCAAGATTTGGTCACTTAACCAACTGAGCCACCCAGGCACCCCTCTTTTTTTTATTTTTAATTGAAGTACAGTTGACATGCAGTATTACATTAGTTTCAAGTATACAACATAGTGATTTGACAATTATATACATTACAAAATGCTCATCATGATAAGCATAGTTATCATTTGTCACCATACAATTATTACAATATTATTGACTGTATTCTCTATACTGATTTTCATCCCCATGACTTATTTTATACCTGGAAGTTTATACCTCTTTATCCCCTTCACCTATTTCACATATCCCCTCAACATATTTTTTTTAAAAAACCTGGGAATGGTTAATTAAATTGACTGTGCTCCTAAGAAATGAGGCCTGGATTTTTGTTTGAGAGCCAGCTCTGCCCATCAGCCAGACCATTGCTTCTCTACAACAGAAGAGAATTTTTTTGCTGGTTCCCAAAAGTAAGTGCCAAGGTGATTTTAATCAGGATCTGTCTGGTAAGTTACTCCCGCTCTACCCTAAGTGTACACGCACATACACATACACAAAGCCTGCTTTCTACTACTGTAAAATAGACATAATTTTTGTTTGTTTGATTTTCAGAAGCTGTCATCTCTGGAACCATCATTGAGGTGTTTGGCTTGAGAAACATGTGTTTTGCCAGTGAGTTAATAGCAACTCCTTCTAATTCTAGTCAACAATGTCTGCATATACATCCCACTTTACACTACCCCTACTTGGAGGCAGTGGGCTGCCTTTATACTTCCAACTCATTTCTATTATAACTTTCTAAGTTGCCACATTTAGGATAACTGTTTAGCAAAATTGAAATTTTCCTTATGCAAAGTAAGTGAAAGCTCTCATTGGGAGCAGATGAAAATTTTACTTCAGAAAAAGAAAGATACATAAGCAAGAAGAAATTACTATCTCTAAATGTGTGCTCAACAATTAACATTATTCTTTCAAAGTTATCCAGCACTGCTGTCATGCAGAGCAAGTGTTTCCAGTGATATTTAAATTATCCTTATTCTGATAATGGAAAATATACATAAATATTATCTCTCTCCTCTTATGGGTTATGACTAAAATAAAGCCACATTTTTTTCTGAAGAGCCAGAGCATAACTAGATAAAAAGGCTGCCTTGCTTGATTTGAAGAAAGGTGATTTAGGATTGAAGAAAAAAAAAAAAGAAAGAAAGAAAGAAATGAGAGGTGGAGGTGGGAGATGAGTGCAAAAGTTGAATGTACATTCTGTTTTGTTTGGTTTTGTGATTGATATATGACACTAGCCTCTCAGAAATTTGGGGTCAGAGGTTGTGCAGTACAGGAATAATTCATCAAGGCCTGGTCCTTCAAAGCCTGTATATTCCAAAGAAAGGCCTGTCTTTAGGAGAACTGGCCCTTGACCAGCTCCTGGCAGATAACCTCAGATGTCTTGGAATATCCCACCTTCTAAGACTGTTTTTGCATTCCTGAGTCCTTTGGCTACCCTCTCTCAGTTTGATCAGATAGCTTATGCTAACATTGTGACTTATGGTGAATGCCTGCTTTGGTTTGCCTGAGGCCTCCGCAGTTGCTGTATTGGTTTGACCTCTAGGTGTCAAGGGAGAGGGAGCTAGCCTGTGAATAAATAAGATCTGTCACACAGGTGCTGCTCCATTCCTATGTGGCTGACCTCAAATAAAAACCCTGGACACCAAGGCTCCATGTGAGCTTCTCTGGTTGACAACACGAACACATGTTGTTGCACACTGATGCTGAGAGAATTGAGCACATCTCTGTGCAACTCCATTAGGAAGGAACACTTGGAAGCTTACATCTGGTTTCTCTTATACTTTGCCCATGTTCCTTTTTAACCCATGTTGTTTTTATCTGTACCCTTCCCCTGCAATAAACCATCAGCACGACACCAGTTCTGAGTTCTTGGAGTCCTGGCAAATCATGAAACCTGAAGGTGGTCTGAGAGCCCTTAACACAGAAGTGACTGAAAGAGACAGGTGGAGGAACTTGTCCCCTCAGCAGTTATCATAGTTAAATATTTTATGCTGTCCAAAGAGAAATAGACACACTCAAGTATCTAACGACAAGTGCTTCCTTGAAGTTAGAGTCCTAGAATCAAACCTTCTCGCTTTATACTGACTGATCAGAATAAAGTACAAGAGTCACTGACCATAGCAGGCTTCCTCATGTTACCCTAATTCCAGAAAAGCATTTTTAGCATAGTCTTTTCCCTTTGCTCTGTTCACTGCAGAATGCATATGTGTCCAGTACTTTCAAAATCCAGAAGCCACTAGATTATAAGTAAAGGACTGAATTCTGTGCTACTTCACACTTCCCAGACTTTTTTTAGAAGGCAAATAACTTTAAACAACCATAAAGTTTACACAATTCATGAAACAGATTTTGACCTTTTTTTTAGTAAGGGAGCTAACACATCATTTATTAGAAAAGAATAAAAACACAATTATCCTTACTGGATATCAAGTACATTACTCCTTCACCACCCTCTGCCAACATGTACCTTTATCTTGATGCAAATTTCTCAAGATTAAGGAGATAAAAGTTGTCATATAAAAAAAAGCTACTCAGTGAAAACATTAAGATATTTCCTGAAATGATCAGTGTTAGAAAATCTTTCAGCAGCACGTGGATTCAAGCTGAAGTAAACAAAGGCACTTTCGAGTATCTAATAACACAATTTATACATTTTACATTTTATTTTTACACAAAAAGTATTAAACATTCTAAAATATGGACAATCAGAAGAATACACAAAATTCGATGAGCCTGATAGGGTTAAATTTTAATTACATTGTATATAAAAGACTGAACAAGTGAAGAATAAGAGAAATAAACTCTAGGGAGAAGCATCATACATCAGTTCAGATGGAAAAATTCTCATATCTGGAGCAGTCCAACTGTGTGTCTCTCCTAAATAACCAGAAAATGAACTATCGCACTTCAGGGCTTTAGAGTGTCCATACCGGCTCTATTTTTCTTAAAATCCCACTTTGATATTGCACATGTCTTTTAGCTCTTATACTAAATCTCCCTATTTCTGTCCTCAGTGTCTGACTTTCTCGGCTTGTTAGTCACAAACTTCTTCTTAGAATGGCTTTTGTCCAACACACAGCTTAAACCACTATCATCTCCCAATCAGCACGAAGTATGAAAATACCATTTGACTTGGCAAATCCCATAAAATGTGTTATTTTAGCCTTAGGAGCACAATTCACCAACAGGAGGCTATTGAGGACTGGGAAACCAAGTCTAACCCAGGCCTGGCTCATTCAGTCTATCTTGGATTAACGCTAGTGAAAATGAAGATGAAAATCAAGTTTCACATTAGAGATATAAAACATGACTGCTTCCCAGCTGGAAAAGCATATTGGATCTCTCTCTAATTTTCATGTGTAAAGGATACAACAAATATCTCAAAACCTTTCTTCTGAGTTGCCCTACCCAAGTATAATATTAGTAAATCTATGAGTCTTAAAATTCTGGTCAGTATAAAAAGTTTTTCCATCCTAGCCTTGCATAAAAGCAACAAACAACCTCTGTGCTTGAGAAGATGGTGAGTCTGTTTTATAGCCTCAATAGGAACCAACAGCTAAACCAATCTATAGGCCCATTACCACCTAATAAACTTACATTAAAAAGCACTAAGCCTAATGCTGAAAAAAATGCCTCTTTCTATAGTGCAGTTTCTGAAAAATCACAGCTGTAAAGCCCCATCAGCTAATTTGCCTATAATCACTCCCAACAAGGCTTTCCCTGAATAAAAACTGAAAATCCAGGGTGCAGAGAAGCACCCCAGATTCTCTAAATGTAGATAAAGAAGCAAGTTTGCATTTAAGTGGTATGAGAAAAGCAGTAATCACCAAGAACTGCCTGATTGTAGCAGAAATATTGAGGTCTGTTAAAGAGTTATGGTTGTAAAGGTTTGATGTTACTAGGCTCTTTGGAAACCATACACCAGCTCAACATTCAAACAAGAACTGAAGTGGACAAGAAGTGCAAAAAAATTTTAAATATGCTCACTCAGATCATTGGCAAGGTATTTGATATCATGTCCTCAAGGCAGCAGAGCCTTAACTGTCCATATATTTGCATAATGACTTTGTCCTGTTCCTTTATTCTTTCTCTATTCATTGCTTTAGAATACTTCTGCTGTTCCCAGAAACCCTTTAAAGGAACTCAGGTCCCTCAAGGATAAAATTTTGGACCTGGGACCTTCAAAACACATGGTCTAATTTATTGTTGGTGCTAGAAATCCTTGACATATTAAGGGAGGAAAAAGTTGCTGGATCAGATACAATTCTCTTTTTTGCCTATCATCAGTATTGTGGAAATGGAGGAATTGGACAGATATGGGAGCAAATAAAATAATGCTCAAGCTTAGAAAAGCGTGGTGATCTCAACAATGGAGACCTAAACCATGTCCATGGTTAAGAATCTCAATATTGTTCACATATCTCCTCTACAGCAAATTGTCTATAGATTAAATCCCAAAGGATTTTTAGAGCGACATCAGAATCATGACAGCATAAGATGTTGCTCTTTTTTGTTCCCCAACACAACAACAAAAATTTGACATCCATTCAGGAACAAAAGTGCCCTGTGGAATATGTAGGACTCAGTACCATATGCCAAGAGACATGAAAAGGGTCTTACCCACTTGTGCATTGGGTAATATGCAGACAGACCTTGGCACCAGCTGTGGTTACCACAGTAGCTTGTGAACTAGTTTCAGACCCTCTCAGCTGCAGTCCAAGAGTACCTGGAGAACACTGACATGGGCAGTCACCCACAGATGAGAGAGCTTTTGTAGAAATCCAGGTTTCCAGAAAAGTTCCAGAACTCCACTGGAGAAAAAAAAATGACCATGAATTTTGATCCACTAAAGTGGGTTAGAGGAATAGTTTGCCTTAGCCCACATTACCCCTCCTCCAAGGCAGCACAACTTAGGGCAAAATGAGAACTTCTTGGCCCAGGATTTCTCCTATGAGGGAAAGAAAGAGCAGGTCAGTGAGCACTCAGCTTCCCCAGCTGTACTGGATGCAGCCAGAGAGACTCATTTCTCTCACACAACATCCAGAGTACTAAATCAGAAGCTCCATGCCTGGGGGAAGGGAGATTAAGAGAAGGCAGAAAAAATATTCAGAGGGCACTGAAAGGACACAGTTGTTACTGACTGCATTATGGACTCCATCAGGAAGACTCCCCACAAGCCATAGGAAAAGCATTACCCAGAAATTTCCCCTAACTGGCCCACAGGTTCTCCCAGTCTCCCATGGGCCTCACTCACACTTCCCTCCACTCTGTGGCCAACTCCCTGGGCACACTCCTGAGGGTGGTAGTAAGAGCAAGTTTTGGTAGATGGCTAGGTAGCATGCACAGAAAGCAATCCAGTCTGTGGGCCAGAAAGAAACTACAGTACACATGAACTGCAATACCACCTTCAGGACACAAAAGAGAGGCTATCAGCAGCTGGCTTGGTGCATGATAGGATTGAGAGAAGATATACAATCTTAAGAATTCAGCCACAAGAGGGCACAAAAAGCATGGAGCAGGTATATCTATACAAGGTCTGAAAAAGCTTCAGAATCTGTAACGGAACTGACAGGGGTATTTCTACCCTCAAGGAAGTTAGAAAAGGTTGGAGGAAGTGACTGCTACTTTAAATGCAAAGACAGCAATGCAAAAACTCTAAGGAACATGAAAAATCAAGGAAGCATGACATCATTAAAGGATCACAATAACCTTAAAGTATCCAAACCCAAACACATGGAGAGCTATGATTTTCCCAATAAAGAATTCAAAATAGCTGTTTTAAGGAAAATAAAAGAGTTACAAAAAAGTTACTGAAAGTTGATTCAATGAATCAGGAAAACCAAACAGAAACAAATGAGAAAACTACCAAAGACAAATAAATCATTAAAAAAAAAAACAAACAGAAATTCTGGAGCTGAAGGAAAAAAAATGAATGAACTGAAAACTGCAAAAGAGAGTACGCACATCAAATAGACCAAACAGAAGAATGAGTACGTGAGTTGGAAGACAGGTACTTTGAAATTTCCCAGTCAGAGAAGAAAGAAAAGCAAATGAAAAATAGTGTAGAAAACTTGCTTGATCTATAGGATACTGTCAAAAGAAGCAATGCATGAATTACTGGAATTCTAGAAGAGAGAGAAAATGGGGGCAGAAAGTCTATTAAAGAAATGATGGCTGAGATCTTCCCAAACGTGGGGAAATACTTGAACATTCAAGTTCATGAAGATAATAGGTCATCAATAATTTCAATACCAAACAATCTTCTGGAAGAACCATTATAATAAAACTGTCAAAAATCAAAGACAGAGTCCTAAAGGCCGTAAGAGGAAAGAAGACTGTAATCTATAAAGAAATATCCCCTGGGCTATCAGTGCGTCTCTCAGCAGAAACTTTACCAGGAAGGAGCAGGGTAACATATTCAAAGTGTTGAATGAAAAAAAAAAAATGCCAGCCAAAAATATTCTATCTGGTTAAGTTATCCTTAAGAAATGAAGGAGAAATGAAGACTTTCCCAGACAAACAAAAGTTGAAGGTATTCACCACTACACCTGCCTTACAAGAAATGCTGGAGTAAAAGGATGCTAATTAGTGACATGAACATAATATGAATATATCCAACATACTGCTAAAGATAAATATATAGTCAAACTCAAATTACTCTAATAGTGTAATATGGTGGTGTGTTAACTGCTTAATTATAGTATAAAGGTTAAGATATGAGTATTAAATTAACTATAGCTACCATAATTTGTCAAAAATACCCATATAAAAAGAGGAATATTCTGACATTAAAAACAAAAGGGAAGAGTAAGAGGGTGAGTTTTTGTATGTGGTAAAAGTTAAGTTGTTATCTATAAAAAAATAGATGATTTTATCTATAGAATGTTTTATAGAAGCGTCATGGTAAGCACAAAGCAAACACCAAAGTAGATTCACAAAAGATAAAAAGAAGGTAATCAGAGCATACCACCCCAAAAAATCACCAGTTCACAAAAGAAGGCAGCTAAAGAGAAAGAAAGAAGCAAAGGAAGCACACAACAGAAAACAGTTATTAAGTTAGAATTGGGAAGTCCTTACCTATCAGTAATTACTCTAAATGTAAATGAATTAAATCCCCCAATTAAAAACCATAGAATGCTGGATGGATAAATAAATAAGATAAATATGATGGATAAATAAATGCTGGATGGATGCATACAAGAGACATACTTCAGCCTGAAGGACACATATAGGCTCAAAGTGAAGAGATGGAAAAGGATATTCTATACAAGTAGAAACCAATAGAGAGCAGAGGTAGCTACACTTATATAAGGCAAACTAGACTTTAAGCCAAAAAAGGTAACAAGAGACAATGAAGGTCATAATATTATAATGAAGAGACCAAGTTATCAAGAAGATAGAACATTTGTAGATAGATATACACACACACAAGATCAGAGCACCTAAATTTATATAGAAAATATTAATAGATCTGAAGAGAGAAGTAGAGAAAATATATAATAATAGTAGAGGACTCTATCTTCAACAATGAGTAGATTATCCCAATAGAAATTCAACAAGAAAACATTGGACTTGAACCATACTTCAGATGAAATGGACCTAATAGATATATAGAGGCATACATCAGAGATATTGGCTCTGGGCTGCTACGATAGATTTGGCTCCAGGCTGCTACAATAAAGCAAATAATGCAATAAGTGAGTCAAATGAACTTTTTGGTTACCCAGTGCACATAAAAGTTATGTTTATGTTATACTATAATCTATTAAGTGTATAATAGCATTATATCTTTCAAAAGTAACTACTTTGGGGCACCTGGGTGGCTCAGTTGGTTGAGCGTCCAACTTCGGCTCAGGTCACAATCTCACAGTTCGTGAGTTGGAGCCCTGCATCGGGCTCTGTGCTGACAGCTCGGAGCCTGGGTCCTGCTTTGGATTCTGTGTCTCCCTCTCTCTGCCCCTTCCCCACTCATGCTCTGTCTCTCTCTGTCTCTCAAAAATGAATAAACGTTAAAAAAATAAATAAAAAATAAAAAGTAACTACTTTAATTAAAAAATACATTACTGCTAAAAATGCTAACCATCATCTGAGCTTTCAGTGAGTCATAACCACTGATCACAGATCATCACAACAAATATAATAAATAATGAAAACCTTGAGATATTGAAAGAATTACCAAAATGTGACAAGAGACATGAAATGAACAAATGCTGTTGGGAAAATGGTACTGATAGCTGATCAATGCAGGTTGCCACAAACCTTCCATTTGTAAAAACCACAGGATCTGCAAAGTGTAATAAAGTGAAGCACATTGGAATGAGGTATGCCTCTATAGAACAGTCCATCCAACAAGATGAAATCCAAAAAGATTGAGGTCATATCCAGTATCTTTGCTAGAAACAATAGTATAGAAACCAGAAGTTTGTAACAAGAGGAAAGTGGTAAATTTTACAAATAAGAAGAAATTAATACACTCCTGAACAGTCAATGGGTCCAAGAAGAAATCATAAAGGAAATAAAAAATATCTTGAAATAAATAAAAATGGAAACACAACATACCAACACCTATGGGATGCAGCAAAAGCAGTTCTAAAAGGGAAGTTTACAGCAATAAATGCTTATATTAAGAAAAAAGAAAGATCTTCAACAATCAAACTTCACACCTCAAGAAAGTAGAAAAAGAATAAACTAAGCCCAGTGTTATCAGAAGAAAAGAAATAACAAAAATCGAGGAATAAATAAATAAAATAAAGACCAGAAAAAATAATAGAAAGTATCAGGAAACTAAGAGCTGATTTTTTGAAAATATGAGCAAAATTGACAAACCTTTAGCTAGTCTACCTAAGGGAAAAAAATAGAAAAGACTCAAATAAAATCAAAAACAAAAGGAGAAACATTACAATTGGCGTTACAGAAATATATAGCTCAAAAATGTTCCTACGAATCACTATACGCCAACAAATTGGATAACCCAAAAGAAATGGAAAAATTCCTAGAAACCTACAACTTATCAAGACTGAATCATGATTAGAGAGAAAATATGAACATACCAATAATGAGTAAGGAGATTGAATCATTAATCAAAAACCTCCCAAATTGAAATTAACAGCACAGGAAAATATTAACACAAGCTAAAACTAACAACACAGGAAACAACAGGTGTTGGCAACGATGTGGAGAAAGGGGAACTCTCTTACACTGTTGGTGGGAACACAAACTGGTGCAGCCGCTCTGAAAAACAGCATATAGCTTCCTCAAAAAGTTAAAAATAGAACTATTCTACAATCCAGCAATTGCACTACTAGGTATTTACCCAAAGGATACAAAAATACTGTTTCAAAGGGATACATGCACCCCAATGTTTATGGCAGCATTATCAACAATAACCAAATTATGGAAAGAACACAAATGTCCATCGACTGATGAATGGATAAAGAAGAGGTGGTATGTATATACAATGGAATACTACTCAGCCATAAAAAAGATTGAGCCCTTACTCTTTGCAACAACATGGATGAACTAGAGTATTATGCTAAGAGAAATAAGTCAGTCAAAGAAAGACAAATACGATAAGTTTTCACTCATATGTGGAATTCAAGAAACAAAACAGATAACCATGAGGGAGTGAGGGAGAAAGGCAGGCAAACCAGAAAACAGACTCTTAACTATAGAGAACTGAGGTTGGCTAGAGGAGAGGTGGGCAGGGGATGGGCTAAATGGGTGATGGGTATCAAGGAGGGCACTTGTGATGAGCACTGGGTGTTGTATGTAAGTGATGAATCACTAAATTCTAAACCTAAACTAACATTACACTGTATGTTAATTAACTTTAAATAAAAACTTGAAAAAGGAAAAAAAATGCTTTCAAACAATTTATGATACCAATTCAGTAATTTTTCACCTATGGTTGGGCATTTTGTTTCTTTCAAATTTTATGCAATAAACTTAATGTTACAGTGGAAACAAAAAACATCCCAACACAGAAAAATCCAGGAGCAGATGGTTTCACTGGTGAATTCTACCAAATATTTAAAGAAAAATTAATGTCAACCCTTTTCAAACTCTTACAAAAAATTGAAGATGAAGGAAAACTCCCAAATTCATTTTACCAGGGCAGTATTACTCTGATCCCAAAGCCAGATAAGGAAACTACAGGAAAACTGTAGGCCAATATTCCTAATGAATATAGATGAAAAAATTCTCAGCAAAATACTAGCAAACCGAATTCAACAGCACATAATAAGGATCATACACCATGACTAAGTGGTATTTATCCCTATTATGCAAAGATGGTTCAACAGCTAAAAGTCAATAAATGTGATACAGGATATTAATAGAATAAAAGATAAAAATCATATAATCATCTCAATAGATTCATAAAAAGCATCAGACAAAATATAGCATAACTTCATGACAAAAACATCTAACAAATTAGATATAGAAGGAACACACCTCAACATAATTAAGACCATAAATAACAAGCCCAAAGCTAACATCGTACTCAAGAGTGAAAGGTAAGAAGATTTTCCTTTAAGATCAGGAATAGAAGAAAGACCACATCACCACTTGTATTCAACATAGTATTAGAAATCCTAGTCATTGTAATCAAGCAAAACAAAGAAATAAAAGGCATCCAGGGGTGCCTGTGTGGCTCAGTCAGTTGAGCATCCAACTCTTGATTTCAGCTCAGGTCATGATCCCAGGGTCATATGATCAAGCTGAGCATTGGAGCCTGCTTAAGATTCATTCTCTCTCGTTCTCTCTCTCTCTCTTGCCCCCCAACCCCTCTCCCTCTGCCTCTCTCCCCCACTCTCTCTCTCTCTAAAATTTAAAAAAGAAATTAAAAATTTTTTAATTTTAAATTTAGAAATTTAAAAAATAAATTAAAAAAAATAAATAAATAAAAATCATCCATAAAGAAAGACATCCAAATCAGAAAATAAGAAGTAAAATTGTCTCTCTTTGCAGATTGTATGATTTAATATATAGAAAATCCTAAAGACTCCACCAAAAAACTGTTAGAACTAATCAACTAATTTAGTAAAGTGCAAGATACAAAATCAACATACAGAAATCAGTTGTGTTTTCATACACTACCACTGAAATAGCTGAAAAAGAAATAAGTGAAGCTATCCCATTCACAGTAGCATTAAAAACAATAAAATAAGAAGAATAAATTTAGCTAAGGAGGAGAAAGATGTATACACTGAAAACTATAAGACTCTGATGAAATAAACAAAGAAGATACAAACAAATGGAAAGCTATCCTGTGACCATGGAATGGAAGAACAAATATTGTTAAAGTGTCATACTACCCAAAGCCATCTATAGATTGAATGCTGTTCCTATGAAAATTCCAATGTTTCTCACGGAAATAGAAAAAAAAGTCCCAATATTTGTACATAAACACAAAAGACCCTGTATAATCAAAGAAATATTAAGAAAGAAGAACAAAGCTAGAAACAACACACTTCATGATTTTAAACTCTACTACAGAGCTATAGTAATTAAAACAGTAGTTTTTATAGTACTGGCATAAATATAGATACATACTGCAATAAAATATAATCATAAGCCCAGAAAAAAAGCCCATACATATATAGTCAACAAATATTTGACAAGAGGTCCAAAAACACTCAATAGGAAAGAACAGTTTCTTAAATAAATGGTGCTAAGAAAACTGGATAGCCACGTGCAGAAAAATGAAATTAGACCCCTATCTTATACCACTCACAAAAATTAACTCAGAATGGATTAAAGACTTAAACATAAGCCCAGAAACCATAACACTGTTAGAAGAAAACATAGGAGAAAGGCTCCTTCATGGGTCTTGGCAATGAATTTTTGGATGTGACACCAAAAACACAAGCAGCAAAAGCAAAAATCAAAAGTGTGACTACATCAAACTAAAAAGCTTCTGCACAGCAAAGGAAATGATCAAATGGAAAGGCAACACACAGAATGGGAGAAAATATTTGCAAATCATATATATTATAAGGAATTAATATCTAAAATATATAAAGAACTCAATAAATATAACTATAATCCAATAACAAAAATTCAATTAAAAATGGGCAGAAGAACTGAATAGATATTTCTCCAAAGAAGACATACAAATGGCCAGCCAGCAAGTACATGAAAAGATTCTCAACATCACTAATCATCAGAGAAATGCAAATCAAAACCACAATCAGGTATCGTCTAACAGATGTTAAAACGGCTAATATCAAATGAGATGACAAGTGTTGGCAAGGATATGGAGAAAAGGGAACCCATGTGCACTCCTGGTGAAATGTAAATTGGTTCAGCCACTATGGAAAACAGTATGGAGGTTCTACAAAAAATTAAACTAGAACTCCCATATGATCCAGCAATTCCACTTCTGGGTATTTATCTAAAGAAAACAAAGACACTAACTTGAAAAGATATCGGTACTCCATATTTGCAGCAGTACTCACAGTATCTACAATATGGAAACAACCTAGTGTCTGTCAGTGGATAAATGGATAAAGAAGATGTGATTTAGACATGCAGATTTGGATATAGATACACACTTACAAAATGGAATATTACTCAGCCATTAAAAAATAGGATGAGATCTTGCCATTTGCAACAACAGGGATGGACCTAGAGGGTATTATGCTAAGTAAAATGAGTCAGAGAAAAACAAATACCACATGATCTCACTTATATGTGAAATCATAAAAAACAACAACAACAAAAACAAACCACAAAGGTAAGCTAGTGGATACAGAGAACAGATTGTTGGAACAAGAGGCAGGAGGTGGGAGTAGGTGAAAGGCGTAAAGAGGGTCAAAAGGTACATACTTCCAATTATAAAATAAATAAGTCATGGAGACATAAGGTACAGCACGGTGATTATAGTTAACAGTACTGTATTCCATATTTTAAAGTTGTTGAGAGTAAATCTCAAAAGTTCTCGTCACAGGAAAAGAGCTCTAACTATGTATGATGATGGTTGTTAATTAGATTTATTGTGGTGATCATTTTGCAACATGTACAAATATTGAATCATCATGTTGTACACCTGAAACTAATACAATGTTATGTTAATTAGGCTGCAATAAAAATTTTTTAATAATCCACAAAATTAGTAACAGCACTGTATTTTATATTTGAAAGGTATTAAGAGAGTAGATCTTAAATGTTCTCATTACAAAAAACAAATGGTAATCCTTTGACATAATAGACCTGTTAGCCAACACTACTGTAGTAATAATTGTGCATATATATAACGATGCCCAGTCAACACATTGTACACTTCACACTTATACAATGTTAAATTTCAGTTATATTTCAATAAACCTGGAAACAAACAGGTAAATATTTGATATTTGTTCCAAAGATAATAAAACATATATTTTTAAATTAAATAAATGCATAATTTCATGTTTGGGGGAACAAACTAAGAACAAAATTATTCTAAAATTTATATGAAAATGCAATGGATTAGAACTGCTAATATCCTATATTGCTTAAGTTTTGTAATTAGCAGAAATCTATCTTAAAACTTCAGTATATGCTGGTGAAAAAATAAAAACAATCAAACTGTCCAATGATAATGAATGGTCAGGCAAAAAGTTATGTCATATCCAAATAATAATGGTATGTAACAAATAAATATGATGACTTGTGATTATAGCATGATTTTAAGTGAAAAAATATCTATATTCCATGATTGCATTAAAATTATATATAAACTTAACACATGAAAATGATTTTAGCAAATATATAGAGAAAAGATCAACAGATTATGCTGTGATAGTAGAATTATAATTGATTTTTTTTTTGCTCTTCCTTTATCTCTTAAGTTTTCTAATATAAAAATATTAAACCTAAATTTTTAACTGGAAGTCCCAGTTCTATTACTTAAACCTATGGCTACAATTCCAGGGTAGGCAAAATGAACTAGATTGATTATTATAGATCACGGTTTTATCAAGCTAGCTCTATGACATTCGGGACCAGGTGATGCTGTGTTCTCAGGATGGTCCTGTGCGTTACGGGATATTTGGCAGCATCCCTGCACTCTAGTCACTAGATGCAATAACACCCCCCAACTCTAGTTGTGACAACCAAAAATATGCCCAGAAATGGCCAAACACTTCCTGGGGGAAAAAAAAAGCTCACCCAGTTTAGAACCACTGTTACAGATGCTTTCCAAAAATATTTATCTTCTACGACTTTAAAGGGTTTGTGCTGGGGCACCTGGGTGGCTCAGTCAGTTGAGCGACCGACTTCAGCTCAGGTCATGATCTCACAGTTTGAGTTTGAGCCCTGCGTCGGGCTCTGTGCTGACAGCTCAGAGCCTGGAGCCTACTTCAGATTCTGTGTCTCCCTCTCTCTCTGCCCCTCCCCCACTCATGCTCTGTCTCAGAAACAAATAAACATTAAAAAAATTTTTTTTTAAAAAGGATTTGTGCTAATAACTGGGAGGGGAAAAAATGCTTGGCCATGGTCCCTGTCCACATGTTAGAGTGAGAACACATATATGTACTGTACGTTTAGGGAGGATTTTGAGAAGTGTTCCCATGAGGGGGTAGGACTGGCAGTGGGGAGCAGGCTAAGAATTCAAGAGGACCTTATTCGTGGAAGAGGTTGGAGCATGATCACAGACCAAGCACAGAAAACCCAACCAAGGCTGGAAAGAGCAAACATGCAGAACTGATGGTGGTCTAAGATTTCCTCACAGACAAGTGGGAGAGAAAGTGAGAACAGGATGGGACTTGGTTGTTAAAGGCTTTGAATGCCAGGGGTGGGCTTTCCTCACCCAGGATTCTCAACTGTGTCTGCACATTAGAATCATCTGAGGAATTTCTTGAAAACTCCCACACCCAGGTCCCACCCAGGTGATTCTGATGCACAGCAGGTTTGGAACACCAGCCCTACACAGTGGCTATGACAAAGCCACATAGTAAATCCAACCCTTACAACATGGAGGGGGAGAAGACCCTCTCTCCCTTTGATCTTCCATCTATAAAAATCATCCTAACCCATGCCACCATCACATCTTCCAACCATGGGTTTGAAGCTGAATCTTTCAGTAGAGGTTACTGCTTCCCCTTCCCCAGAAGAGCCCCTCAAGTGGGCATGCCACCTCTCACATGATGCCACCTCTCACACGATGCCACCTCTGGTAGCAAAAATCTCTCCTAAGGTACTTTGTTCAAACTTTGAGAGATCTAGTGTTAGGGTATTTCCTGGTGTTCAGTGGAAATCTAGAACTCAGAAATCTTTACTCTTTGATCCTGGTAGTTCTTTTTTTTCCCCCTCTGAGGTCACATAAAACAAATTAAAACAATTTACCATGCAAAAACTTTGAAATACCTGAACACATCAAACAGGTCAGTCCCCTTACTCTACTCAGTAGATTAACTGCCTTCAATTCTTTCGACTATTCTCCTTGTGATCTGGTTTCAGTTCTTCACATCACAGTGACCATGCTATTTTGAATACAGACCAGTTTGCTGTTGTCTCTCTTGAAATGAATGTAACACCCAGAATTGGATAAAATAATGCAGATGCAGTGTGACCAAAATGATAAGAAAAGCACAGACTGCTCTTCTAATCTGCACATTATTTTCATGCATCTGAGGTTGCGCTGGAGATGCTGCTGGGGCAGGTGCACTGATGGGATGGAGAGGAAAAGAGGCAAGATCCTCTCCCCTTTACGTGTTAAGTCCAAAATTCTAAATATGCATCTCTTCCAGAAGATTCTGATTTCTCTGCTGTCAGAGAACATCACACCATGTTTGAAATTCCTGGTACATGGTTTTTCTCTGACTCAGTCTCTTCTTTCCTTGTTAGTCCTGGTTCTGATTCTCCTCCCTAGCCTCAAAATCTTCAATTTCCTGGATTTTTAAAAACTGATTTCCTAAGTTACCTTTATTCTACATGATAAGCCAGAAAGTAGAGAACTTATTGTCGAGTGTTTTTCACTTTCTCCTCAAGCCAGAAAACCCAATAGTTTAGTAGGCTTCCTGTATTTTCTGTCACTCTTGGTTAAGGCTGTGTTCTATAACCACTTAATTTACTATTATACAATTATACAACTATAATTATAATTACAATTATAATTACAACTCCACCCCCAATGATCCTTGTCCATCTTCCCTGCCTTATTTTTTATAGTAATTATCTAACTTATTGAATATTTTACTCACATTGCTTATTTTCTGTCTCCCTACTTGAATGTAGGCTCCGTGAGGGTAAAGATTTTCACCATTTTGTTCCTTCCTAGACCCTAATGTCTAGAAGAGTGTGTGCCCTATTTTTAGGTACTCGCTAAATATTTGTTGACTGAATGAATGCCAATTTATTTGCTAGATCCCATTGATGTCTTCTAGGACAAACTGCCTGTATTTATTCCTTTGTGCTCAGAATCTCTACTTCTGAATACTTTCTCTCTTTGTATTTAGTAGAGGCCAGGTAGGCCAGACTGTTAATTGCTGGAAAAATGTTCATCATTTATCACCGGTCCGACATTTCCTTCCAACAGCCGGTAGATAGCAACTCCCTCTGTCAAAGTGTGCCATGGACATGGCTGGAGAATTGTTCCACTTTTTCTACCTTTCCGTTCAGTCAACTTCATAAGTTCAAGAGCTCTGATCAACCCATGGTCCCTGGGCATGGTTAAGATGGGTTGCGGTACTTTGTCATTACTATCAAGTTCCAAGCCCCACAGATTCTTAAACTTAAGACATTAATTCTCTTTTTTTTTTTTTTCAACGTTTTTTATTTATTTTTGGGACAGAGAGAGACATAGCATGAACGGGGGAGGGGCAGAGAGAGAGAGGGAGACACAGAATCGGAAACAGGCTTCAGGCTCCGAGCCATCAGCCCAGAGCCTGACGCGGGGCTCGAACTCACGGACCGCGAGATCGTGACCTGGCTGAAGTCGGACGCTTAACCGACTGCGCCACCCAGGCGCCCCAAGACATTAATTCTCTTAAACCTGTGTCATGAGCTTTTTCTCATTTTATAGCTTATATTGGTCTGGATCTTCTGGGATTTCCATCAGTTCCATTTCAAAATGTTTGAACTTCATCCGATCTCTTCCCTTATATTTCAACACTGCATATGCCTTATGTAAGTGTCTGTTGCAAAGCGTGCTCTTGGTATAAAAGGGATGCTCAGATAAGCCACATAAGACAAATTGAAAGCAATTTCCAGTCCTGTAGGTGTTGATAGTCCAATTTATCACCCTGATTCTTTCTCCAGAGAGCCAATTCAGTGTCCTCTTATCTACCCTGGAACATCCTGGTGACCCAACTTCTTGAAAAGTCAACAGGAGAAACACTTGAAGGACACCCAGATATCCCAAGACACTTTCCAAAACACAGCAGCAGGGAATAAGATGGAGCAGACAATATCAATCTTCCATCCCTCTTAAAATACTGAAGATGTACTTAACACAGGGTCAGAGATAGAACAAGAACCATAAAATGAGAAAACCCTTAAGGAAGATGTGTGTGCACACTGTGGGGAGTAGTGGTCGAGTACAGGAAGGAAGAGACGGAACATGTAATTGCTCTGTGGCGAATAGAGAAATATGATTGGTTTGCATTATCTAGAAGTGCCAGCACCAAAGATATTATATTGTTTCAAGCACTATTCCTGATTTTTCATAGTCATGAGAGAAAGGAAAATATACTTCCATGAAGTTCTTTCCATAAGGAACATAAGCTATGCTTGACCCAGTTTTCCTAGTAAAGCTAGGGTATTTCACAGGCAGTACTTAAAAGGCTCAGAGTTACACAGCCTTGACCACAATGTTGATCGAAGGGTGGCCCTCTGGTCAAACTGGACCAAACATAAAAATCTAAACTAAACCCTCCCGTGGTTCGACAGCCCTAGAGCAAAATGTTGCCGGAAGTCCTTACTTTGGCCACTCTTGAGGTTCAGAATATGAATCTTAGGCTGCTAAATAATGTCTGCTAATTCCAGGGAAAATAATCAGACTCAAATGGATGGAAGTCCTGTTTCTCTGCCTTCCAAGAGAAGAGGTGATATGCTGTCATCTTCACTGGAGCAGGAGGAGACTGGCCAGCTAATTCAGTGCTCTGCCTGTATTCAAAACACAGGTCTTTCCAACATAGCACAATTCATCACTGCTCTTGCCTCCTCCTCACCAAGTTCTCAGTTCTCACTATGGCACAATTGCACCATGATCTCCCTGGGACACTGCAAAACAGGGCCCCCGCACGCTTCCATTGCTCTCAAAGTCAAGCGGTTACCTGTCAGGGGTCCGGGGCACTATTTTTTGCCTTTGTCTTAATGGGATTATGAAACTTTTGGAGAATAAGCAACACACTGATGAAGGTTAAAGAGGCAACATGTTAGATCTACAGCAAATGAAAATTTAACTCCAAGTACTAGTATTTACTGAACCGTGGGCGCTAGCTTTCCGTAATCATGTTCAGAGTTATTAATACTGGATTGCCCCTGCTGTAGTTTTAAAATTATCACTGAAATGTAATTTCAATGCTCCTGATGATGTAATTGCTGAGAAGCCATGTGGTTGGTAATTACACAATGCAGTGTATGGAACTGAGCTAATGCCCTGCAATCTATTTATTGTTTGACTTTTTTTGTTCTTCTTTCTAATTAATTCCACTGCCTGATGTGCATTGTGCGGTTTCAATAAAATAAACTCCAGCATCCCTACTCACTGGCTTAGCCCTTGGAGAGGAGAGAAGTGCAGGAATGGAGGTAGAGAAAACCTAAGTGACTGTAGATCATTCTGAGCTCTAGGACAGCACACACTGAAATGCTAACACATTACATATTGGTCATTTCTCCATTTCTACTGCCTGCAGGCCATAAGTACTAAGTGCAACTGCATGTTAAATGCAATCAATATATATGTATGTATGAGCACGTATATATATTTAA
Source organism: Panthera uncia (assembly GCF_023721935.1). Taxonomy (NCBI): domain Eukaryota; kingdom Metazoa; phylum Chordata; class Mammalia; order Carnivora; family Felidae; genus Panthera; species Panthera uncia. The sequence continues at coordinate 49,076,036 of NW_026057582.1, read as the reverse complement.
AGGTAGAGTGGCTCTTATCACTCTGATTTCAGAGATCCTACATAGACTCTCATACTCCATATAAAATAACAGCTAGAAAGGAAAATTAGAAGCAAATATTTTTTAAAATACCATTAACAGGCTGCCATTAATTTCTCTATTTTTTTAACTTGACTTTGTATGCAAATTAAGGCACATGCCTGTGTGTCAAAGGATGATAGTTGTGAGAGTCGAGGAAAGACCCAGATTTCATGCAGCATTAGGCCCTCTTTCTTGCACAGCGGTAATTTAGACTTATAGCTTCATCTCAGTCACATATATGTGCATTGGTCAGAAGTGGTACAGAGAGCTTAAAAGCCTGGGCTTGGAGCCAGTCTGCTCGGGTTAGCATCCTGGCATGGTCACTTACTCTCTGTGTGATTTGGGGACATCATTTAACCTCACTCTATCATATTTTCCCCATAAGTAAAAAGAGGATTATAATAGCATCTTTCTCACAGTGTTGTTGTGACAATTAAGTGAGTTAATATATTCAAAGTACTTAGAACAGTGGCTGGCACACAGTACGCACTATTCAAGCAGTACCTATTATTGGTTGTAAATAGAAATGGTCCTTGGCTAATATACTGAAAGGAAATAAGGTACCTTGCAGAATTGACGGGAAAGCTAGAGAAAGCACATAGAATGGACAGAAACAAAGGCATCTCTGCAGCAGGATCCCTCAGGCTGTGCAGCACAACATTGTCACCAGCGCTGTCCCTGTCACCAGGGGCCACTGTTCCCACTGGTACTATTCCTGGTGCCCACTACAACGGGACAACTGATGGTGCCTCCAATAAGTCCTAGGCTATTCTTTCCATTACCTGTTAGAGTCAAAGCCCTAGGCAGGGCATTCGGTGATCAAGGATAGGTCATAAGCCATATCCTACCAACCACAAGTGGGGAGAAGGAGTATCTCTTCATCCCCTGAACTGAGAGGTGCAACTCTCTCCTCCAAGATTCAACAATATAGAATCTTGCAAAACAGGAAAGGAGTCGGGATTTGGGGCACAAAACAAGAAAACAGTAGGCTACTACCATGTTAAGTCACCCAGAAGAGAACTTACCCAAGACTCCTGACCCATGGTGTGCCTGGGTGGCTCAGTCAGTTAAACATCCAACTCTTGATTTTGGCTCAGGTCATGATCTCACGGTTTGTGAGTTTGAGCCCCACATCAGGCTCCATGCTGACAGTGCAGAGCTTTCTTGGGATTCTATCTCTCCATCTCTCTGTGTCCCTCCCACCCCCCTCCAAATAAATAAATAAATAAACTTTGAAAAATGACTCCTGACCCATCAAGGAAGACAAAGAAGAATGAGTGAGATTTGGAAAATACAGATCAACCCAAGTCACAAGTCACAAGAGGAAAGTCAGAGAAATAGAGAAGGAAACCAGAAGCAGGCCATTAAATAATAACTATCAGTATAGCAAAGAATTGCAGCCTAGAAGGTAGTAAAAACAGGAAGCACAGAGGAGAGCCAGAGGAGAGGAGTCTAGTCTAGATAGTGTTCTTGAACATGTTGGTCTTAGAATTCTTTTTTCAATTTTAAAGATTATTGGTGTGCCTGGGTGGCTCAGTCGGTTAAGTGGCCGACTTCGGCTCAGGTCATGATCTCGTGGTCCGTGAGTTCGAGTCCCACATCGGGCTCTGTGCTGACAGCTCAGAGCCTGGAGCCTGTTTCAGATTCTGTGTCTCCCTCTCTCTGACCCTCCCCCATTCATGCTCTGTCTCTCTCTGTCTCAAAAATAAATAAACGTTAAAAAAAAATAAAAAATAAAAAAAAATAAAGATTATTGAGGGGCACCTGGGTGGCTCAGTGGGTTCAGCAACCAACTCTTGGTTTCAGCTCAGGTCATGATCTCACAGTTTGTGGGATGGAGCCCCACATTGGGCTCTGTGCTGACATCATAGAGCCTGCTTGAGATTCTCTCTGTCTCTATCTCTCCCTCTCCCTCTCTCCCGCTCTCTTCCTCTCCTCTCTCTGCCTCTCCACCGCTCATGCACATTCTCTCTCTTTCTCTCAAAATAAATAAATAAACTTCAAAAAGAAAAGATTATTGAAAACTTTAAAGAACTTTTGTTATGTGTGTATTGTGTGTTTAACTTGCCATGTTGGAAATTAAACAAAGAAATTTTGAAAACTGTATTAATTCATTTAAAAATAATTAAAATAGGGCACCTGGATGGCTCAGTCAGTTAAGCGACAGACTCTCGGTTTCGGCTCAGGTCATGATCTCAGGATCGAGGGACTGAGCCCTGTATTGAGCTCCATACTGAGCAAGGAGCCTGCTTAAGATTCTCTCTCTCTGTCCCTCTGCCTCTCTCCCCTGCTCACATGCTCTCTAAAATAAAGAAAATAAAAATAATAATAATTAAAGTGCATCCATTACATGTTAACATAAATGACATATTTTATGAAAAACAATTATACTTTTTCTCGAAAAATGTAGTGGGAAGAATGGCACTGCTTTATATTTTTGCAGCTGTGGCTTATCAGAAGTGTCATATTTGCTTCTATATATTCAATCTGTTGTGATATTGCAAATCATATAGCCTCTGGAAAACTCCAGCTGTGAGAGAATGGGTAAAAATAGCAAACAACACATTGCTATGTTACGAAAATAGGTTTGATCTTGCTGACCATCTGAAAGCATCTTGGGGACCCTGCTAGAGTAGACCAAGGGTACTAACAAAATGAACTAAAGACAATACGGGCTTCACAAGAAGCCACAAAAGATGATCTGTGATGATAAGCATGACAATACACTCTTACCTCGCATTAATATAGCACGTTGTTATTTACCAAACCATTTTCACATACACATTACATCTGATATTCATCACAGTGTTGTGAGACATAATTTCCATTTTAGAAATAAGGACTCCAAAGTTCAGAGAGGCTAGCTGACATGCCCAGGATCACATAGTTTGTAAGTACAAAAACTGGATACCACATTTCCACCTCTGCCTCATACTGAAAAAGTAACTTTTATCATCAGTGAAGTATGGAAACACTGATGTAGCTTTCTTCATTTTCTAGACAGGAATCTAAGACCCAGAGTATAGACAGTGACCTGCCTTTGATCTGTAAGCAAGAGCAGAATTGGGTCAGGATCCCAGTCTTGCTGGCTCTAAACTGGGCTTTCGTAACTAAGCACTTATATACCAGAGTTTTAAAATTTCTGTGGAACACGTGTTTTGGTTTTGGTTTTGGTTTTGGTTTTTAAAGAGCTGGATTCTAATTCCATGTAGTAGGTGAATACCACCTGGCAGACATAGGCAGTGGATTGGTATGCCCTTTACCTCTTAATCTTATTCACACACTAGGAAGTGTTTTAGGGCCTTCAGCAATTGAACTAAAGTAAGAAATGAGTAGGAGTTTCCAGCTCCTAGGTGGCAGAAGGAAGGTAGAAAATTTGATAAGATACATACTTTGATGGTCTGATTCCCAGATATCTTTGTCAATCCGTCACAATGCCTTTGGTTGCAAGTGACAGAAGGAACAAGAGAGAGAAAAAGAGAAAGACAGGAAAGAAGGAAGGAAAAAACTGAAGAGGGGAGGGGGAAAAGGAAGGAAGAAAGGAAGGGAAGAAGGAAAGAAGGGAGGGAGGAAAGAAAATAACGACTGGGCTAACTTAAATAATAAGGACATGTTATTATCTTAGATATTAAGAAATACCAAGGTGGGCATCTCCAGGATAAGCTAATTTAGAAACTAAATGATCTAACAGAGATTCAGTTTCCTTCTCTCTTTCTACTCTGGCAACTCCCCTCATGGCCTCAAGGAAACTGCCAGAGTTCCAGATGTCACATATAAACACAACAACCTCAAAAAGAAAAAGGGGGAGTGTTTCTTCTTGTGCTTCTTTACAACGGCAAAATATATTTTCCCAAAACCCCACATGCAGACTTCATCTCAAATCCCCCTGCCTTTGCCTAAGCATTCTGGTGAGAAGAATATGGCCCAAATACAAGCTGAAATGTTTAGTTTTATAGCTGGGGACAGATCAGCTTTCATGGAGACCATTTTAGAGGGTTCTGTCAGAAAGGAAGAAAGGTAAATGAATAATGGTAGTTGCTACAATTTAGGGTTTTCTCACCTTAAAATCCATTCACTAAATTTTATGTTGTTGTTGTTGTTGTTGTTGTTTCAAGAAAATATGATGCTGACATAAACACAGTCCAATGGAAAAAAGGAGACCCGAAGCCTGGCATACACACTACGCTTTGTGAATGTAATATTTATAAATGTAGGTGACTGGTTTTGATATAATGGAGCTAAGTAATTGCTAATTTACTAAATGTAACATGTTAATTTTTTCAGTGTCTTCCATATAAAAGTTGTCACTAAACAACACTCCAGAGCCCTATTAAAATCACTGAATGCAAGCAAATTCAATTAGTGCTCGCTTTCAAGGCAGAGTGTGCTATTCATATTAGGTCTGTAGATGCAGTAACGCAAGCATTAAGGAGTGCCCAAGAGCAATTTGGAGAACAAATGACTGAGAATGGGGCGACTAAGAATGAGGAGAAAAATTAGTTTGTTATGGGAGAAAAACCACCAAAATAAAGTTAAGAGCAGCATTCCATAAGCCAGCCCCCTCAGTGTTCAATAAGCCACTCTCAGATCCTTAAGTAGCTAAATCATCATCATCTTGACTATAAATCAACACCGGTGCCAAACAGCTTTCAGTAAAAGCCTCCTTGTTCCCAGGGTCAATGAATTTAGTACATTTGATTGCAACTAATTGCCTCTTTTTAAGTAAAGAGAATACAAAATATAGTAGGTTTTACACAAGATGTTCGCCAGTGTGGCAGCAGATATGTCTGAGGAAATCACTGCACACAGTTCTTCTCAGCAACTAAGGATTACACTTCATGTAGAGAATACCAAAGTCACTCTGATAGAGCATTAAGAAAAGACCTATTCTCCTTCCCGTAAGAAAAACCTCAAATAGATGGAAGCAATCTATGGCAGTTCTTAGTTCATTACAACCCCCTCACCCAACAAAACCTCTAAAGACAAACACAGCGATGGACAATGACAAAGTCCAATTTTTCACACACACACACACACACACACACACACACACAATTTTACTAAAGAGTAAATGCCTGCTCCACCACCCAAAGAGGGCTCACTAAAAATCCACCTAGGTAACTTTACAGATAGATCACTCTCTTGGAGACACTTTCATGCCCTATGTGGGGGTGATTTCTATTGTTCTATATGACTCAAGTGTCCTGACTAAATGTGGCAAACACACTCTAAGGTGGCCCCATGCTCCTGCCTCATGATTTGCTTGTGCTTATGCGATTCCTCTGGTGTGACTTGCTTCTAATCAACTATGACAGAGGTGATGGGATACCACTCCTGGGATTATGTTATATGAAGCTGCATCTTGCTAACAGACTTGCTCTACAGACATGCTTTCTTTCGCTCTTGCTATGAAGAGATGCAAACGGCCATGTGGTGAGAAGCCCCATAAAGAGGAATCTGTGCTAAGAGCTGCCGGCAACTTCTAGGAGCTGTGGTCAGCTCCCAACAGTAGCCAGCAAGATGTCCAGCCGGGCTCTCAGTCTTCCAGTTACAAGGAAATGAGATTTGTCAATAACCTCAGTGAGCTTGGAAGCTGATCCACGGCCCCAGCCAGCACCTTGATTGTATTGTTTCTGAGGACCCTGCTAAGTGTTGCCTGGACTCCCAACCCACAGAAACTGAAAGACATGGCAATAAAAAACTGATAACACGAACCAAACCTGGAATAATAGGACCTCAGGTGGTAGAGATGCCAAACCAGGTTAGTCAGACCAGTTCTGCAACACATTTCACCAGAAATACCTTGCTTTCTATTCCATGTTTCCTGTTCCTCAAAAATCTTACCAGATGGGGCACTTGGGTGGCTCAGTCAGTTAAGCATCTGACCAGCTCACGTCATGATCTCATGGTCCGGGAGTCTGAGCCCCATGTCAGGCCCTGTGCTGGATCCAGGCTCAGAGCCTGGAACTTGCTTCAGATTCTGTCTCTCTGCCCTTCTCCAGCTCATGTGCTCACTCTCTCTCTCTTTCTCTGTCTCTCTCTCAAAAATAAACAAACACAATTTTTTTTAATCTTACCAATTTTTGGATTTGGGGGATTAATTTGGCTGAACATTTTGTAATTCACTCCTGTAGCTCTTTCTTTCTTCCCAGAGAGATAGTACCACTCTTTCCAGCTGGTGGGAAATCATTCCATGCAATGAAACAAAATTTATTAAACTGAGCCCAAATGGCCTGATAGAATTTATGCACCACCAAAATGAACCAACTTATTCCTCACTCAGACACATTGTCATTGTCCACACATTCGTTAATACAGCATCCTTCACTGATGTTTCACTTGCTTCAAGCTGTATCAACCTCTTATAAGGCTTTATGATAAGAAAGAATTCTGAGAGAAAAAAAAAGATGGCTTCTTATAAATTTTTTGCTGTCTTTTTCAGGCTGGCTAGATAGATCATAGATGATAGGTAGGTAGGTAGGTAGGTAGAACCATTAACAATAGCTTCATTAGAGCTGTACAAAGTGACATGCTTTTGGAATTTATACTATACGTACCTTTATTCAAAGTGCCTTTATAAGTGATAAACGAGGCTGAATTTCAGTCTCAAAAAAAGATTGGCAGTAGAGATAGAAAAATATATGGATATCTTGTCTCTAATTCTGCGAGTAAATAGGCTATATGTGAATTTTAAGTTAGAAGACCAAATACGGCCTAGGACAGGAATGGCAGGGGATGGAAATAAAAATGCATGGAAAGTGGAAGGTAAAATTTTGATAACCCATATATTTTAGAATCTATACAAATTCTTAATGTGAGGGGGAGAAGACTAAAGTAAAATTCACAACCAATCAATACATCTTTTAACTGATCTATCACTGAAATTTACTTTGCTCATTAGCGGAGTCAGAGCAGTTCATTCTATTAACATGACTGTATCACCAGGGCTCACTCAGGCGCTGACAAAAGCAGAGAAACCCAGAAGCTTTGCAATAAAGCAACGTTTCAAATATCAGCTACAAACTCATCAACACCTACTTGTTCCCCAGTAACTGGGGAAGGGAAAATTTAGCTTACAAAATACACACTAAGATAAAACCAGAAGACATCAGATTACAGTGTCAAACAACAGAAACCAAAGTTAGGTCCCTTCTGCAAGGTGGATTCCTACAGAGGTTCTGACAGTAAGAAACAGCAGCAGCTCTACAAGGAATTCCCTTGCAGAGGGGACATAGGGAAGAGAATGATTGGTTGGGAAGGAGGTAAGAGACTTGCCTTAAATCATGTTTGCCTAGACTTTACCTAAGAATTAAGAAAAATTATTCAGTTTAAAGAATCGGATATTCTAGAGGAAGTTAATAGCTAAAGCCACCTCTTGACCCTGATATGATGAGAAAAAAACATACACTTCTGATGCCCAGGTTTTAGGTGCTTAGTTAGGGTAAAGGAACCAGTGAGTACTTCGACTCAGTTCTAGGTGGTGCTAATAATCCCCATTGTACGTGTACTGCTTCATGTAACCTCACCTCCCTCAGCTTCCCTGAGGACAGGACCATGCCTTGATCACTTGGCCCTCACCATGCTTAGCATTTGCAACTTCGAGGGTGCCCCAACCTCTGGTGTATGAACAAATTACTCTTTCCAATTTTCTAACTTACCATGTGAGTCTATTATGACCTAACTTGTCCTCAAAGCCATAAATGCTTCCTCTCCAATCCCTCCATTGAGTGGAAACTGACAAAAGAAGAGAACCTTCTCTCTTAGTCCTAAAATTCTGGGATAGAAATACAAAGCATTAAATAACGTACTGTTGTCATAAAATATGCTTATAAAAGATAAAAGTAAATTATGAAAATAAAAAGAAAATATCACTAAACTTACCTTATTCATGTTCAATCTGCACCCTCAAAAGATTGTTTTAGCAGTAAAATTTTTAATTTTTTTCTTCCAGGGCCAATACAACCAAGTTATGAAAATATAACGATAACTACAACAATGACAAAAACTCAGCCTTAGCCTCAAAAAGATCAAATGATAGACCAGTAAAGATGTTAAGGACAAAACCTCTCTCATGAAGATAATACACTAATTTTTTAGTCTGGTAAGTCAAAGAAACCAAATGAGGAATGAAAGGGGGGAAAATGACACTAATGGAATTCAAAATATATTGTTTTCCTGAATGATAGCCCTGCTATGGGAAGAGTGTGGGCTTTGGAAGCAGGAGGATTATAGTTCAAGCTGTGGTTCTGGCACTCGCAAACTTTACTCTCCCTTATAAAATGTAGATAATACTCACCTGCTTTTTTTCTGGGAATTGGCAATAGAGCCTGTAAAGCATTTTAAAAATCACAACTATTTATGTTGTATTATATGCCAGGCATTGTTTTAAACACATTTCAATCCATTTAATCCAAGTGGTGTAGACAATATTACATTCCCACTTTGCAGGTGAGGGAACTGAGGCCCAGAGAAGTTCACTTGCCCATAGTCACGGAGCAGGATTGAAGCCCAAGCAGTCTGAGTCATAGCTTGTGCCCTCAACATGGACCACACTGGGCTGCCTCCCACAGCATCAGTAATAAAATCAGTAACAACTAGCTTTTGTCAAGCACCTCCTTTGTGTCAGGGACTGTGTTAAGCACTTCGCTTGCCTTACCGCATTTCATTTTGAAAACAGCTCCATGAGGTAGGTCCTGCCAGAATCACTGCCATGCTATGTCACAGAACTTTTGGTGCAGGCCCTGGCACAAAAGGGGGTAGTGATTATTATTACCATCCCCCATCACATTCCTCTGTTTCCAAGCGTGGAGCAAAGGAACAAGCCCGAGCAAAACAACTGACATCAGAAATGAACTTCCAGTGTGGAATAATGTTTTCTCAGCGTGACAGAACACACACAGGCTGTGCCAATGTCTTCTCCAGCTTCCCTCTCTTGAAGTCGCCTCAGGAACTAGGCGGACTCTCTATCACCACCGATTAAGTATGGCTGTGTGGTCAGGGCTAGTTCCTGCTGCAGAGGGGAAAAGAAACTCTCTCTGCTTCTGTTCACTGTATTGAACTCTTTAACCATGGCATCGATACTGTGCAGCTTCCCAGTCTCCATCTTTTGTGTTAAAAATTAGGGAAGGACCGTGAGAAACTGCTGTCGCAGAGGCAAGTGATGGAGAAAATGAAAAATTCTCTGCTTAGTTCACCGAGAAAATTCCATTTTTAATGTCTAGCCTCCTGCTACTTACTGCTACCACCACAGAGCAACAAATATACTTGGAAGGGCAGATTTCAGAAATGCAGTTTCCTGTTCCTGACCCCAGGCAGAGGGTGGGAAGTGCCTGGTGAGGGTGACGACACAGCAGTGAAGGCGGAAGGTGGCCTCCAGGGCGCCAATTCAGCCTCGAGTAGGGCTGACTGTCTACTGTCTGGTGTGGAAAAGAGCCCACAGAGTCCCCTCCTTGCGCGAAGAAGGGTAGAGCTATCACCAGATGAGCAATGTTCAAATCTGCAGACCAGCAGAAAGAAATGCATAATCCAAACGTAAGAAAGGCTTTTGATCTAACAAGGAGTCCCATATGATTTTTAGCAGCACAATTGTCAAATTACCTTAAGCTAATTTCAGAATTAGTTCCCATTTTTAACATACAAATGCCAATTACTGGCAAGAAAAGGTATATTGAACAGCAGAAGGAAATCAGACTGGGATCGACGTGGAGAGCTGGCTCACCTTAGTCGCTTCTTCACCTGAAAAAAAAAAGGGGATTTTTTAAATACAATGTACATCAGAATCACCTAGACAGTTTTCAAGTGCAAATATCCAAGGCCCAGTCTTGATGATTCTATTGGGTTGGCAACCTCCCCCAGGGTAGTATTTTTCTCAGCTTTATTGAGACATACTCAACATACAACATTGTGTATCTTTAACAATTTGATATACCTAAATGCTGAGAATTGAGTCAATTAACAAATCCATTATGCTACATAGTTACTGTGTGTGTGTGTGCGTGCGCGTGTGTGTGTGTGTAGAATATTTCATATCTCTTAGCATCTTTCAAGTACACAGTACCATACAGTTAACTATAGTCACCTTGCTGTACATTAGATCTCCAGAACATATTCATCTAGAACTGGACATTTGCACCCTTCTGATGAAGTTCATTTGTGGACCAGTGCTGAGGTGCAATATTCAGTGCCTCTTGGACACTGGTTAGGGAGATCCTATGCGTGAGCCAGTGGAGTTGGCTCTGGAGGAAGCTTGAATCATGGGCTTCCCTGGGCCTTTGTACCTGAGATTTATCCCAAATATTGGAGAAGAGCCCTTGAAGCCCCCTTCAGGACATCCACTCTCCCATCCTACCTTTTGACTTCTTCCTCAAAACTGTTTTCAATTTTAATATACTATCTAGCATTATTTTCACCCAGAAAATAAAGGGTAGATTCAGAGAAGGGTTGTAGAATTTTCCTAAGTTCACATAAAAGCTATGTAACAGTAGCAGCATTCACGGTTACACTGCATGCCTCTCCATTTTGCTTCCCTGCCACCATGTCCCCATTGTGTGGCCTATAATATCTAATAATAGCTAACAATTATGGAGACCCATCCATGTGCTCTGTGCTGACTGTATTGTATAGATCATTATATTTAATTCTAGTTAACAAAAAATGGGAACTGAAAGTTATTGAAAAAATTTTTGAAAAATAAGTCTGGCCAAATGTTGATAGAATAAGACCAAAAGATATCTCCCTTAGGTAGCCTTTCACCTCTCTCTAGTTTAATGATATAGTGAGTTGCCATCAAGCAATGGTAGAGCCTGTGGGCAAGGAGCTTCTGCCCCTACCTCCCCACCCCACCGCCCATCTAGGCAGACTTCCCCCAAGAACAATAAGAAGAGGGGCAGGAATGAAGAATTCTGAGCAGGTGTTAAGGCTTAGAGGCAGACGACTGGAGAAAAAGCCAAAGGCTCAATCAAAGATTCTCAGAAGCAAAATATAGGAAGTATTGACATTAGCCTTACATGGTATATTATAAAATTTAAGTTGAATATAATGATAACTAATATATTATTGTTTAAATAGTTACCTTTTAATCTTTTGAAATGTTTGAGAAAATTAAACTGACCTCTCTCAGGTTTTCTCAGAGGATTTGAAGAAAAATGTATTAAAGCACATAGAACCATGCCCAGCTCATCAGGAATCTTCAGCACAGGTTTGCTGTTCTAATTTTCTGTGACCCAAGTGGTTCTAACAGCTGTACCAAGGCTTTTTTAATAAAAATTTACTAATCACCCAATGGCAACAAACACAAAGGAAGATGCGGGGGAAATATAATTGAAAACAAAACCTCCCGCCAACCTAAAAAATCCTCTCCACAAAGGTAGAAAACAAAGAAAATATTTTTATTACTAATTAAGCATTAAGCCATAAAAAGATGTGCATCACAAATAATTTACTAAAAGATTACCAAGAGAAATCTCACCTTTTTATATAGCCAACTACATATAGCATACATGTTCTCAAAATAAACAATAACTTGTCTTCAAGCAAGAAGACTTGAGAACACCATTTGTCACACATAGTTCATCCTGGTTTCACCTGGTAACCGTTTGTGTTAGCTAGAAGGCTTTATCCAAAGGAAGAATAAATTTCTCATATTTTTATGATAGGAGGTAGTTTTGGAGGCAGGCGTCCTCTGAAATGAGCCTCTACCTTCCCATAGCAATTGGGAGATGGGGTGCTGTCTTCCTGGATGATTATATTCCCAAGAATTGATTCCCAAATCCTTGAGAAAGATGGTCTTGGGTCATAAAACTGACAAGAGATTTCTTTATCTTTTAAAAAGGTTTTTTTTAAGTTCATTTACTTTAAGGGAATGAGTCAGGGAGGGACACAGAGAGAGAGAGAGAGGAGCCCAAAAGGCTCCACACTGTCAGTGCAGAGCCCAACACAGGGCTTGAACTCACAAACCATGAGCTCATGGCCTGAGCTGGTCAGCCACTCAACCGACTGAGCCACCCAGGTGCCCCTAGCTTTTAAAAAGGTTTACATGCATTTCAAAGAGGCAGAGAAGAAACTTAAAACTCCAATTTTTCCAAAATAAATCCTCTAAGAAAAAGAAGAGTCTGTTCCTTTATTATCAACAAGAATTAAGCCTCTTGTTTTTAATTTGCCTTTGCCTTTACAAAGGCAGATATCTGGGAGGAATTAAAAAATCTCTCTGGTATCCTTCCCAGACGTGTCAATTATTTCCTAATGAGGAAACCCATACAAACATAATAAACAAAGTCAATACAGGAATTAGAAATTTCCAAAGAACATATGGGTACTAGAGGGGACATATAACATCTCTTTTTATTAAGTCAGAAGAGACACCTATTACTTCTGAAAGTAAAAATACTAAGTTGGCAAGACGTTAAGAGACAGTGTTCCATCAAGGGCCGTATAAAAGTCGAGCACTGACTTCATAATCATCACAGGCTTCCTGAAACATTTGAAGGACATTAATATTGGTATGCCAGTCAAATTGGGTGAATAGATTATGTTGATTTAAAATTAAGGTCTGATTGACTGCTATCATCAACCTTGTCCTTGGTGGGTACCACACAGCTGTGACCGTATGGCTGTTGTTGATTTCCCAAGAAATGGCTTCATCCCAGAGAATAGCCATTTCTGTAGACATATGCTCAGAAGGCACTCTGGGACCCTTTCTGATGAAAGTGCCTTCTAAATGTGAGATATTGCCACCATTAGGAGTGAAATCTAACCCTGGACGACGTCTTAAACTTAATAGTGGGAGTTAAACCACCATCATTTCCAAGTATTCTGGCCAATACGTATTCTCGTCATAGCTCAGAAAGCATGGGTTGTTATTATCAGGAAATCTGCCTGCAGACCTGGAAACATGTTTTTCAGATCATAAAAACACAAGACACGATAAGCCTAGCTTACCCTCATCAAGTAGTATATTTAAAGTATTACCCTTTAGAAAAAAAAAAAAAATATATATATATATATATATATATATCAAAATGATTTTACAATTCCATTTAAAATAGGCAAATAAATAGTATTGATGCAGTAACATTTTTAATACAATACTTTCGTTTTTATGAATGCCAAGTACAATAAAGTGGCATTCACTTTCCCTTAATAACCAAACTTAAATTTTGTTTCTTATTATTCTCTTTCAAAAGATAAGCATTTGAAAGCTAGCAAGACACTGCGCCCAAAACAATATTGTGCCTAAAATAAAGAGGTGATATGTCATAAAATAGTCTTCCTCCATTTTTAGGGTTCATCCTGATAAAGCTATCAGCAGGCTTCCAGTCATGACAAGGCAAAAACTACAACAGACACAGGTAACCTAATAAAACTGTGCACGGGGTAAAATTGCCAAACCACTCAGTGATCTACAAAGTCATGATTCTGTATCTAGTATATTACTTTCCTGCATTCCCCAGCTTCCAAGTTCAACTCTCACCAAGATTATAGTGTACAACACTTTGTTCACAGGTTTTTAGAGCTTCAGATACCACTGGGGTTCTACTGAATAAGTCCATTCTTTGATTCCTTCTGCCTGATAAAAATGGCAAGATTCAAGCAGGGCAACACGGACATGGATTTGACAGGGAGAACGTTTGCTCACAGGAACACATGTTCTTGCTTCTGAGACAGGCTGTGAGCTCTCCCAGAAGCTCCCCTTTCTGACTCTTTCCAGCCACACTTAGTCTACATCTTAGATTCTATTCTGCATATCTGCACCTCTTGCTTATCTGTATCTATCTGTACGTGCCATTCCACATTTCTATCCCAGACCAATTGACATAAGCCATTCAGAATAGAGGTAAATGCATCCAAAATAATCATCAGTTCTATCTTATCCCGAGGTCTCCATGTGCATTTTTTTAAATTAAAAAGTGGACGAAAACAAAATTTCTTGGGTAGAGAAAAAGCTCCTAGTCAAGAAAGTTGTGTTCAAGTTGCATACTGGTATTGATCTGTAGAAAAGAAAATAGCAAGCTGACCAAACACTCAAACTAAAAATTCCGAAATTCCCCCTTGCAGCAGTTGAGGTTATCTGATGAATAGGACGCATTTGGGAATCTGGCAGAAATGGGTTTGAAACACTCCCACAAAGCGTTACCTATATGACCATGAGCGAGACACTATCTCCCTAGCCTAAATCCACTTAATGGGTAGAATGGACATAATAATCAATATCTATATCGTAGGGGTGTGAAGATTAAAAAAAAGCACTTAGAGTGGGGTTCTGAATAATACTAAGTGTTCTATAAATGTTACCTGCTATTGTTAATATCATCATCAAGTGGCTCATTCAACGCCAAGTAAGATGGATAATCTCCCTTGTGAAATTTAACTTATAAATCTCACAAGCCACAAGTCCTCAATGGTATACCTGACCACTGAATAATCATGCACATCAAATCATGATCTTCCTATCCAGCCAGACTCATTATTCTCAACTGGCAGAAGCAAGGAACTGTGTCAGTTTCTAAACAGAACCTCACTATTCTTTGTGAAAACCCAGTGTCAGACCTGAATAAGACCTCTCTAATAAAAAATCTTCTACACATACATTTCTCCAGACTGCAGCCATCAGGCAGACCCAGATACTCACAGTCTGTTCACCGCAGTGGGACCACATGGTCTGCATAAAGTCTTCTTCTAGGTTTTTGGTGGGCTTCAGGTGACCTCAGAGCCACCACAATGGGTTATTCCCTTGACTATAAAGACCACCTTGAGATCTTGATGCCGTAGAACTCCCCTGCTCAGCACCCCAGTCGATCAGAAGGTAATTTAGTACATTACCCTGGTTAGACATGCTGAGTCAACAAACAGGGGTAACTGCAACCAGCCTCACACCAAACATCTTCAGAATAGAATGACAGAACCTGAAACAATATCCAAATGATGACCATCCTCAAAATGCCTAGAGAAGGTGAGAGGAGATTCTAAGGGTCACAGGTGGGACTTCCCTAAAGCCTTCAACACAGCCTACAGAGCCTCTAGCGAACTGACCACACATTACTTCACCAGCTTCAAGACACTCAGTCCCTCCCCTGCACCCTAGGACCCTGCCTTACGGGACGAATGAGGTTCCTTCTCACACAGTGATACTATCACCCATCATCACTCTCTATATCTGAACAACATTTCCCTATTAAAATTCATCAAATTCACACTTTTCCTTTAGAATTCAGCTGGAGCATCCTCATCCTCCATGTTACCTCTATCCTCACACTGAACACATCCTATTGTGATTGCAGGTTTGCTTTTTTGTCTTGCCCACTAGAATTTAAGCCCTCAAGGGACATTAATAGCTCAGGGTAGGTTCAAAGGAAGCTCTCAAAAAGGTTTTTTGGTATAATGGATATTGCTATTCTTAGTGACAATTTTACTGCACTTTTTACCAATTATATTTCAATTAGCTATTAACTAGTTCATATGAAAACTATTAACTTTATATCATATTCCTATCTTGTTTCTAACTATTTTACTGGATTTACTTACAAGTCATAATAGTTCCAACTGGTTCTCTTAGGTTTTTTTTTAACAAAAATTCATATCATCTGGATATGATGATATTTTAATCTTTTATTTATAAATATTTATATTTCTCATTTCTATTTTATAATCCATTGTGTAGTCCAAAAACTCAAGAACATGGTCAAATAATAATGGTGATTTCAGAGTACTCTTTTATTTCTGATTTTAGGACAGTCACTCATATTTTCCCATTAAATATGATATTGGCTATTAGTTTTAAGCCGTTAATTCAATTAAAAAACAACATTTCTCAAAATAAAAAGCCAAAGCCAATCTCCTTAGAACAAAATTAAAATAAACAGATAGGCAAGGTAAATCAAGCAAATGCAAACAAAGAATGTAAAAGGATAAAATTAATATCAGACAAAGTGGACAATGAAGCATTTCATTTGCACATTTTTCTTGCACATGGGATAGAGAGTTCTAGTTTTTTAACACCAACTGCCAGAGAAAGGATTTTGAGGTTTGGGATTAATTGCTTCTAAAAACAATATGATAGTGGACTGTTTAGAAAGAAAAGTAAAGATTCAGTTTGGGATTATTAAATAAAGCACAATTTAAATTTTTGTGTACACTGTCCAGGGTCTTATTTTAAAATCTGGTCTTTGTTTTATATGATTAAATAGTTTATTTTCACAAGGGATACGTTACACACACACACACACACACACAAACACACACACACAAAATCCAGCTGGTTTATAGATTTCTCTAGGAATTGAAGATGATGAGATCCAAGCTGGGCTTCAAGGTCATGAGTTTCTGAAAGTGAAGGATTTTTATGGGAGAACTGCTCTCTTCCCTACAAGTAGATGTTTTGAAGGCCATCTGTGTTTTATTCTTTGTATGACAAGGCCGGGCACAGAGGGAGTCTTGAGCTGCTTTAGCAAATTCCTTCTTCTCTTGCTTTAACCTCGTATGTTCCATGCCCAAGAAGGAGAGGGGAGGTTAAAGAAAAATATAATCTGGCTATATTTACAATTGTTACTCATTCTATTTCCACATTCAATACTGATCCTATCCTACTATAACTCCCCACTTCTGAGTCTAAATTTAAGATTCATCTCTTGGTTAACTACAATATGTCTTCATGTAACTTTTTTAGGAAGGATACCTAGATAGTGAGCATATTTATTTAAAATATTTAAGCAAGTATACAAAAACACACACAAAAGAAGGATGAAATATTAAAAGCAAAAATAGAGGAGGAAAAACAATTATTAAGATATAAGTTGAAGCTAGCCTTGAGATATTTAAATGCATTGTAATATATACTTTTTATCTGTATTAATTAAAATGCAGCTGATGTGCTAAAGAATAAAATAGCAATGGATTTATGAGACTGAAAATTCTTTCCCTGCCACATAAAATTTCAGACAGGTAGGGGGGGGTCTGCCCTACTCAGTCTTCAGAAACCTAAGCTGCTTTGTCTGTCTTGTGGTTCTGCTGCCCTTAATACATAGTCCGCATTCACATGGTTCAAGATGGCTGGCTCTTCATTGCACCTGTACTCCTATTGCACACCTCAAGTTCAGTCTGTCTCATTGGCCAGAATGTATTCACATGGCCACACCTAGTTGCAAGGAAGATTGGGAAACATAACCTTTACCTAGGCAGTCCCATACTCAGCTAAAATTTCTATCATAGCATGAGAAGTGAAGGGGAAAACAGATAAAATAAACAACTAGCTGTTTTTACCTTATCACTAAGGCCTTATTGGTGGGCCTTAAATATATTTGATTCTTAATATCTTTACAATCAACATAAAAAGAAAAACCACTATGGCTGTATGGTGAATAAAAGATAGAAAATGATAATTTTCTTAGGAGCATTATAAATGCTTTCCCTACTAGAATTTGTCCAAAGTACTAGATGTTCTGAAACTTTGCATATCAGAGAAAGTCTTCCGCCTTCCCTTATCCCTGAACTCCAACTTAGACACAATTCTGATGCCACATTTTGATCTTCAAAATGAATATCGTCACATGATATTTGGTGTTTTGGGGGGAAAAATGTGATGCCAAACTCATTTTTATTCCTTTGGTTTATGTGCTTATATATGTGAAGAAAATTATTTCCTTTTTACTGGAATAAATCTAAATATAGCTTTCTTTTCTTTAATTACACATAGATTATGATAAAACTTTATTCCCAAACTCATTTTTTCTAGTTCACATGACTCTCCTATTTCTTTGATTATTTGCTCCATATTAATTTATCTGTATTTTTCTTCAAGAATACTTATTATGTATTCATAATACATAATAAAAATAGCATGAATTTCCATACTTGTTTTATCTTCTATCATGTGTATCTCTTATTATGATGGTATTCCCCCAGTTTGCATTCCATAGCAGGGTCACAATTTTTCACTAAATGGACACATTTCTGATACTTGGTGCAATGATTGTTCATAAATATGCCCCTTGTGAATTCCAACTTTTAACATTAAAAAGAACTAGCTTTACTTCATGTAATATTATTTGGCATAGATTTTACTTTGTCTGTTATTAAAATCACAATCTCTGCTTTTGTCTTCATTTCTATAACAGTTTTATGTTTTCTTTAACCTCTTTCTTAGGATGAGAGAGAGGTTCTCCTTCCTTTTTCTTTTTGGAAGTGCCACCAAAATGTTTATTAATTGCTAGTTTTTTCACTCCTCTGTGGCTGAAGGCAATCAACCAACCCACCAATTGACTAGTACATGTTGAGCACTTATTATGTCTCAGGGACTGTGCTGAGGATTTGTCACTCGGTAGGAAATGAGAAAAACATGATCCTGGCTTCCATGAAATCTACTATCCAGCAGCAAGCAGGGTGAAACACAGGGAATTTCACCAACAGAAAAGTATGTTTGCTATTGGAGCTCATATGGCAAAGGGACTTCATCTAGGATAGATGGGGAGAAAACACCTCAAGAGGTAGCACGTAGGCTGAGACTTAAACACTGAATAGGTGTTAAGAGTTAAGGTACAAGCCTGGGACAAAGGATGGAGAGTGGTGAAGGGAGAGCAGGGAGGTGGCTCCATTAAGAGACTCATGTACAGAAGTTGGCAGTGAGAAGAAAGAGCATAGCATCCTCAAGGCTCTTCTCCCAGACGGCTGGAGCTTGAAGTGTGAAGGGTCAAGTGGAGCAAATTTTATGAGTGATAACCTGTGCCTCCAACTGGGGAGCAGGGAGGACAGCTAGCTATATGGTGTGAGAGCTAATGGCTTTTAAGCCCCGCAATCCTGAGATTTTATAACATGATCCTATCTTAGTTAAGTCATCCAGTACCAACAGAGGAAGGCTGGGCTACCACCCAGATTTGCCTCATGTATAAGTCAGTATCTTACCTGAGAGAAAGATATCACAACAGTTACCTGGGAAAGTCTGTAGCCAAAAATCATCCAGCACAAGTGAATTTTAGTCTGTAGATGCTCAATAAATACTTGGTTGGTTCGTTGGTTCCTTGTCTCCATATGCATAGAAAAGAAAAGACTAGCAATGAAAATATACCTATGGGTTAAAATGTAATTTAATTTCCAGACTTGTCTAAGATCTTTAATTTTAATTTGAAAATGAACGTTGGTTACGAGTGTAATATATGCACTTGTTACAAAGGATTAAGAGAAGCTATAGTCCTTCAACAACCACAAAAATTTATCTTCAACGGCTCACAAGGATCACTGAAGAGGGAAAAGAAAGATGGTCAAATGTCAGTGCTTCCATTCCAAGTAAGAGCTGAGTGGCAATAGTGTGATTCATTACAAGAAAATCAAAGACATTGTGGACTGAACAAAACACATGAATATCACACTAATCCTCCCCATGTCAGTGACTTACTGTGGGAGGCTTGTCGCCTCACTTAACCTCACTGTGTCTCCATTCCCCAATCTGTAAAACAGGGTTAATAATTTTAACCTACTTCTCAGAGATAGTTGGAGGATTAGCTACAATAACAATAAACTGATTAAAAACACAAATCATGAGAATGTTTTAGCAAGAGCTATAATCTCTCATAGTAAGAAATGTGATTTTCTTCTTCTGTAGAATTGTTCCAAATGCTTCAATGCTAATAATTTATAAGAATGAAAAATACATAGTGACCTTCTCTTTCAGTGACTGAAAATACTCTCTGGACTGAATCTCTCTTTTTTTTTTTTTTAAATAAAAACTTAACTTTTTTTAGGTGTAAAAAATGACTTTGATCCTATCTCAGCCAAGTAATTCAATGGATGGCAACTCAGCCAAGAAGATTTAAGAGCACTGTCCCCAACTTACAAGACTCCACTGAGAAATACTCATTTAGCAGTTTGAGAGTTACCTTGACCAAGAATTTATGCCAGAAACAACAAGGGCGTGAAGATAAAACAGTTTTAGCCCACTAATCAAAATAAACTTATCCTAGACAAATTTACTGAATAAATACAGGGCTAGCCAATTCAATTGTCTACCCAAACTTCACAGTTACAAGAACAAAAATATCATGTACCTAATGCTAGTCCTAAAACAATTAAGCTTCTTGTTTCTCCAGATAACTTAAATTTCCTATAATTTAAATTACAGGAAAACACTGAAGTTCACTGTCAAGTACTTGTCATAACAGTTACTAAACAGTCCATCTGCATTTGTACTTTATGGGAATGTTCACATTTTTATAACACCCTGAATGCTGAAATTCTGATACAGAGAACAAGTCAGGCAAACATTAAGGGAATCTAAATCTGTACAATACATATCAGTGTTAAATCCTGGCTGACTACAATTTATTAACCCCCACAGAGAGATTACTTCTATTGAAGTTAAACAGCATGAAAAAAAATGGATTTTTCTATAATCCAGCTACCCAGTTTCCCTTCAATTTCTGAAAGATTACAACTCCCATTTTATGACATGACCACATTTCTCTCACTGAAGGGCAAAAGATAAGTTATATTGTAAATAATGGGGGTGGGATCTCAGGACAGGAGGATTATAAATCCCACCTCCAGAAGAGTTCTGAACCTTCCCATTTTGTGATGGAAGCAAGCATGCAGAAGAAGACGCCCCCTAACTAGGTAGCCAAACAACTTGCACAAAGTAGGCCAGAAATTTCCCAAACTAGCAGCAAGTTAAGCAATGTTTCTAAGGTCACAAAATTGCACTACTTTCTATTGCCCTCCCTTCCAAGTCACAAAGGAGAACTACCCAATGATACTAATGTAATACTTCCTTCTGGAGATAGTCTAACCTACTGTGATGAAGGTTTTTCCAGTGAGAACATGAAATCTGATGAAGGAAAGAGAAAACAAATTAAAAAGCACAGAGTTTCTTGTATTGGATTATTTTCAAGTCGTTAACAAAAGTCGTTAACTTTAACACTTTTAAAGTTTTTATCCTCAAAAATATGCTAAAATAATAAGGCTTTTAAGTTATGAAGTGGCAGGTTATAGTACCATAAAATGCGGGATTACTTTAGCTATCTAGGTATGATCATTGTTTCTAGAATACCTAGAGTTGAGGGAAAGTTTGAGGTAGAATAGCATAAAACATGAAATAAAATTATGTTCTTGTTATTCACACTAGATATCCAAGAATAATGAAAATTTGACAAGAAACGGAAAGGTTTAGATTAATTTGAACTATTCATAAAATTTAAGGAAGTAAAATAATTCTTTTTAATAAAAATAGGGCAACGTTTCCACTGGTACTCAAACAATACCAGATGGCCTTCATTGGTACAAACCTATCTTGTACATACATTTCAGAGAGGAATTTTTATATTCACTGGGCCAATTTAAAACACATAAATGAATATATGTAGTCAAAGCAGAAAGTAGATCGGAAAATTTCCAGGCCCAATATTAAAAATGAAATTAGTATAATATTAGACTGTCTCTAAGCTTTAGACTTCGTATTCTGTCTGAATACCTAACCAGGGTTCCTTCTGAGGTCCTTGCTATAAGACTTATCAGAAAAATGTATCCAGATGAAGAATATTTTAATTTTCCTAGGGGAATGTTTGACTATAGTTTTCTACTGCATAAGATAAGTGTGAAAGTGTGTTAGCAAATATGATGGAAATGCTAATTAGAACATTAAGGCAATTTATTCAATGCAAAATGAACATAAAAATAAGCAGTATAGGTGCTGGAACAAGGAAGTTCTTAAATGGCATCGCACACTTGGAAAGAAATGTGAACTATGTGTTATTTCATTGATTTCTAACTATACTGGTTGCATTATCAATTTGGATAAAAATCTAAATTCATTGATTTCCAGTGAATAATTGAAAACCACTGGAAATACTAAGAAGCAGTCCCATAACAAAAGTTTTCTAATTTCTATCCTCAATGTCTAATATGCATAGGAAGAGATGCTACCCACAAAAATCAGAATCGGAGTATTCCTCTGACCTGTCCAATGTGAATGATTAAATTTCCAGGTTCAGCTGTCAGTGTGGTAGAAGCTGACAAGTGTGAACCCCCTGCTCTCTCCCCACATACAAATTCAGAATTTAAAAATTAGACTTTCAAAAGAAAACAGAAATTGCTTTGTTCTTTATACATTAAGATTAAAAATAAATTCTGCCAGAGGAAGGATTAGTATAAATTTTAAAGTTCTAGTTCCACAAAGTTTTATTATAGATGCTGCTTCTTTCACTATTGCAACTAAAAGAGTTCATAAAAGACCTGAATCTTAACTTTGAGTGTTTTCACTGGATAGCTGTGGGTTCAGTGTGATTACTATAGAGGTTATAATTATGATTCCAAAATTTGCTCAAAAGTTTCCGTATGCTATTGTTTAAGGATGTAGTAATTACAATCATTTATTTTTGTCAGTGACATCCAAAAAGGAAACACACTCTCCCACCTCCCTCCTTTGAACAAGTTCACACCCTTCTGTAGCACAAAATTTTTCAACAGAGCCCACTGAATTTTTCTCTTTTTTTTCATATCTATGTGGTGTTTTTTTAAGCACCAATGTAAGTTAGCATTCTGCTTTCCTCCTTTAGTACATATTTATGGAATAAGTTCTTATTCATTATGGATATTTATAATCTCATTATTATATTGCCAGTTGCTATAACTATATGTCAATTACCTCCTGCCTACAAGGAAATGTACTAGAGGTAGCTCACTATTGTAGTTCTACTCACAATACATTGGCCAATTCCTTTATCCCACATTTATGTTATCACCCACCTATCAGAACCACTTGGAATGTTGACAGAGAAGCCAAGCCCTTCACACTTCTAGATTTGTGAGTATGTTCATAAACAAGAGATCTCTTAATAATAGCAATGGCCATTTCTTGAGCACTTCAATGGTAAATTCACTGACCCTCTCTACCCCTCTGGGCCTTTCATGGTTGATTTCTATAACTGTGTGACTCAGCCTTTGGTTTCTGGTTCAACCTGGCCCCCTAAGAGCCATCCACAGGTCAGAGGCAGAAGGAGAGAGATAGGGGATTTCTTCTCTGTTCCCCTCCTGCCTCAGTGTAAGATTCTATCAGTGGCTGCCTTATTCCAGGTCCATAGCTTTCCTCCACATTCCAAACTCTCACCAGGTTCTGGTAATGACATCCTACAGTTGCTAGTCTCTGGCTGCTTCTCCTCCTTTGCTCCCTCTATCCTGCCCACACCTCTATACACAGCCTCTTTATTTACATCTATTCATTTGAACCATTTGTGGTACGCATACTTCTGAGATGGCCCTCTCAGGTGCTCCTCCTCCTGGGTGTGGGTGAGTCTAGCCTAATCAGATGTCCCCTTTAAAAAGAGAGTTTAGGGGTCAGAGACAAAAGAAGTCAGAGAAATTCAAAGTTGCAGCAGATACTCTCCTGAAGTTCCCCTAGAAAGCAAACTGCCATATTGTAGAGAAGGTCACATGACAGGAAATGGCAGACGCCTTGGGGAGCTGAGAGTGGCCCCAGCTAACAGTCAACAAGAAAATGGGGACTTCAGTCCTACAACCCACAACTGGAGGAAGCTTGGAGGAGGATTCCAAACTCCAGATAGCCAACACCTTAATTCCAGTTTTGTGAAACCCTGAGCAATAGACCTAGCTAACTCATACACAGGTGTCTATCCTACAGAAAATGTAAGATAATTGGGTATTTATACCATTATCACACAAATATGTTACACTGGTTTACTAAATAGAAATGCTAATACTTTGCTTTAACAGTTGGAGTAATTTCAACTTAAAAGAAACAAATCCTTTTTCTTTTTTATACCCTTTGTCATTCCAGAAAAGATTTAAAGTAGTTAACACAGCTTTCCATAGAGTGTATAGTTCAAACATTTTAAAAGATATCCACTTCTTTAACTTGGTCTGCATTGATGAGTTTGTATTGTCTTGAAAACTGATTTCTTAACTTCGTTTGAATGCATTATTGACTCTAACTATAAAAAATTTTTGTCTTCCTTGGGCATCTCGAGAACTTGCAAGTTGTACAGTTCTGGTTCAATATCCTTTCTTACCTCCTATTCCTGTCACTGTTTCAAAATTAGGTGAATGGCTGGCTAACTCCTTTCATAAATCAAATAACATTCTTCCTGTGGTTTCAATGGAGTAAGTCAGAAACCACACAGATACTTACAGTAACACTGTTCCGGGGACCCCAGGAAATGGAAAGACTCCATGAAATTGGTCTGTACAAGTCACAGCCCCACTCAACATAATCACAAGTTCTGCTGCAGTTGCAAACAATAGAGGTTTGAGTTCTAAATCAGTCCTTCAATGATCAGAGCTGTCCCTCCTTCTCCTTGATGATCTTTTCTGCTCCAGCAAAATCCCAGTCACTATTGCTATTGCTTCAAAGTTCTCAAATTCTTACCCTCAGAGTTTTTCTGGAGAACAGAACATTTTCAGGAAGCAATGACTTTTGGTGAATGCTGACATAAGGGAAGGCTTCTCACTGCAGTATATTCAACTTCTCTTTCTCTCTCTAGCTCTCTCGAATCTTCCTCCATAAAAATTTAAACCTCCTCAAGTTGCTCTGATTATTCCAAGAAGCCTGTCCCAAATAGTCCACCTTCATGATCATTCATTGATGGCTTTTCCTTATCTGCTTAACTCTGGCCTTTAGCATAGCCACGTGGGTTACTCCACATAATACCCATTTTCATAAATGTTATTTTATTGTTGCTTTATTTTTGTACCTTGTGTGTATATTAGAAATAATGTGCAATATCATTGATAATTTCTAAATCCAAGGGATGGCTGGGCACAAACAGAAGTGAATCCACTCTCCCTCTGACACTGGGCAGAGTGCATTTCCGTGATCTCCTCAGTGATGCCTCTGTCTCTTCTAACTAAATAGATCCTATTCACATCAGGTGTGTGTTTAGTTTGGACATGAGCAAACTTAACACCAAGAAGGGATCACATGTGATGAGAGTAAGTAGTAGAACATGAAAAACAACCAGGTCTGCAATTGTAGATACAATACTAATACTCTTAATAGAAATTATAGGAAACCTCACAACTTCTAGGTAGGACATATGAATATAACAAAATGTTGATGGAAAACTTACACGTTGCCTCAGAAATGGTAGCACAAAGACAAAGTTGGTGACAGAGATATCAAATACTCCACCTTTTAAAGAAATCTGCAGAAAATTGAGGGCCAGACTTCCCCTCCATGGATTACTAGAAGACAAACCAGTCCTAAAACTCTACCCCGCAGCCAGCAATCACTGCAATCCCCAGACCCTCTCCCCAAACCACCTTAGAAGCAATACACTAAGGAGAGAAAGAGAAGTAGACAACAGTAAGTGTCATGCCTGGTGACAAAGGGCTCCAGCTTTCACACAACCCACTTGTTAATATACTTCAAATTTCCCTTTGTATGCTGCATGGTACTTGCTAGCTCAGTAGAGGACATCTCCAGGCATCGTACAAAAATGCCACCCAAGAGCCAACAGTTCAATTTCAACCAAGTTTCCATAGTTGCCAGTAGAGTATGGCAGTGACTGGATATTCGCTCCCATAGCCTGAAATAGAACTTTCTTTTACACAGATTTTGTAATGCGGTGGCTGTGAGTTGGACATTTAAAAGTTATTTTTACTCTTTATTGATTCTTAAAAAAAAACAAAAACAAACCCTGTCTTGGCAGGGGTTAGTCCTGAGAATCAAAATACTCTACTTACTTAGTAAATTAATTTCAGGTCTGGTGCCACCAAGGTTAAGCACTCCATTGAGAAAGAGAGACACTGCAGGTCACTCTTTGCCCCAGATGTGCCAGCAGAGCGACTCTGGAGGTGGATGCAATGTTAACCCTCAAGTGAACTGGAAAAAGAGTCTGATGTTTTTACCATTACCCAGAAGTAATTCAAGAGTAGGAAAAAAGCCCCAAATTTCTGCTTTGAGGTTTTGGATGGGCAAAAATATCCCAGATTTAGTAGTGTGGTAGCTCTGAATGAGCCAAATGATTCAAAAATTCATTTTGCATCATCCGTTAAATTAAAATGATGCTCTTAAGCTTTCAGATACAGTGCCATCCTGTTATCATCATCCACACATGCTAAGATGAGAGCAAGACCCCATTTATTTCCAGAGCTTCTTTGAGAAAAGATGCTGTGACGTATATGTGGTATTTCCTGATGCATCGATTCACAATTGATTGTGACTGTCACAAAAATGTAAAAGTTCAAACAATGTAAAATGGAGAGAGATCTTTGCCATAAAATCAGAGGATGATCATTCATCTGCGTGTGTCTCTGCCTTCCCATTTTCAGTAACTCAGTATGTGGACATGTCTAAACCACATTCCATTTCCATCCAGACCACAATATGGATCACATTAGGCCAGATACTTTACCTTCTGGCAGCTCTCACACCAGGAAAAACCACGTGGGACTCTGAATAATGGAGACTGGGTTCACAGCCTGGTTTTGTCACTTACCAGCTGGGTGACATCAAGCACATAATTTAAAAACTCTCACAGCCTCAGTTTCTCTGCATATTAAATTTGGACAATGTTTTAACTCTTTGGTTTGTTAGGGAGTTTTAACTTGGAAAGTATTTGTAGAAACACCTGGCACAGATGATCCTGAGCACAAATGCTCAGTAATTAATCTTCTCAAAAATCTATGAATAATGGTATCTTTCTAAGTTATCCTCCATGTTACTCATTCCTTTTCCCTTCTCTGCGACCTGTTATAGCTGTAGCAAAGTTTCCAAGTACAAACGAAGTGACCCTCGTCAAGCAATAAAGAAACAAATCCTCGAACAGCTATTTCCTGTCTGACAGTTGGTATGCATATGCTTCAGTGACTTTACTGTTTAGCCATGAAACCTTCATCATAAGTGTCATTTGGCTTTAACTTTGCAATAAGGTAATTATAGTGCTGGGCTTATTAAAAACAGACTCCATCACAGAAGACTTTGACTGATGTTGGTTGAAGTTATAACGTGACAGGCAACGGGGATGAGCAAGTACATGGCAAAGCCAAAGACATTATGTTGCAAATGCTGTTTATTTTCTGTCAACTATAAACTATGCAGTAAATAACACATTATAAAAGAGATCCAGAAATAACATTAAGCTAAAATGGAACCATCAATTATTCTCTCTTCTTTAGCTTTCCAAAGATTTTTTCCCCTTCACTATTGGTACTTTTTTCTTTATTCGTTAATTGCTTTTTTCCCTGACTCCCCTGTTCTGCTCCAGTGCCTATAAATCATTGTAAAAAAGATAAAATGTTACTATTATGAAACGAGTGTAAAAATGGTATTTAAATAAATTTGCTTTTGCCATGGAGCCAACTTTCTCTAACCTTTCAGCAAAAGTTTAAAGCTTCTACTGAGAATGTTGTAAACTCTCTTCGCAGAGTGCAGGTATTTTTAGCACTCACACTCTTTTACACTATTTTAGGCACTGGGAAGAGTCCAGAATGGAAACAGTCACTTCACAGTGAGTTTTGAGATATAAATTGAAAATATATGGCAGGAAGTTCAAGGTTTTACTGTAAGGAGAGACTTGAAACATATTCGCCTAAAGTATTGAATCACAAATGATTCTGGATTAGTCTGCTGCAATAGCAGAATGTTAATAAATGGAGTAAATGGGAAGAAAGAGAGGAAGAAAAGACTATGTGAGAGATAGAAGGCCTCCATCTACATCCATGGCTTAGGAAGTCATTCTAGCTTTACTAGGTTACTTTCCCCATTTGAGGGTCCAGGTTCACATCTAGATCAGTAAGAGCTTCTGAAATCATGCTAAACATTGCTTTTGTAAGTGAGTTAGTCACTCAAACACTTTGAGTACACAACACATGTCACATTCTAGAATCCAGTTTTGGAGGAGACAGAAATCGCCCTTTTTCTCAAGGAGCTTCTGCTTTATGTCTATATCTGCTGTTTAGATAGTCACGCTTAATTCTTAAAACTCTTTTATTTTCTCCAGGATAATAACCATTGGACACATCTATGTTGCCACTATGAAGCCTCTTTACAACACAATCTTTAATGAGCATATCATTGTTACAGGTAAAATAATATTGGGAACAGAAACTTTTAGTTAGTCCAATTAAACACACTCATATATGCGGATCAGAGAACTGAATGGAATGAGATGAAATCAAGAAAGTTCTATAATGGAGCTAATGTACATGTCTCAATTCCATCAGCGAGTTACAAATTACTATTTAATAAACAACACTATGAATAATAGAAACCACAAGTACAAATACACATACAATGAAACCCATTGAGTAAAGTCCTGTATTTCAGGTTCTCATTGAAAAAATTACATAGCTACAGATATATAGTAGTGCAAGTGGCGATGGACACATTGAATAGTGGCAAAAATTACTTATAATAAAGGCAAAAATATCTACTGGTCTCCCATTAACATTTTCAGCCAGATACAGATAATTCATCCTATGTTAAAAATAATAATAGAGGAGCCAAGATGGCAGAACAGCATGGAAGATTTTTTTTGCATCTTGCATCCATTAAATACAGCCAGATCAACATTAAACCATACTGCACACCTAGAAAAATGATTTGAGGATTAACACAACAATCTGCACAATCTGAACCACAGAACTCAGCAGGTACGTAGTGTGGAGAGGTGAACTAGGGGAGAGAGAAGTCATGGAAGGCAGGAAGCTCTTTTTGCTTGCAGAGAGAGGATGGAGATGGGGGGGGGAGTATGGGAAAAGCACACCCCCCAAAAGCAGCTGGAGAGAAAGTGGAAAAGTAGAAACAGCCACAGGGACTGAACTAAAAAGTGAGAAAGGAGAGGGTTTAAATTCCATTAAGACTCTATAAACAGGGGGAGAGCAGAATCTGAAACTTTGCAGCTCAATACTTGGCAGTGCTCTGGGGGATAGGGCAAATCTCCTGGAGCAGAGTGAAGTCCAGGGGTCCTTGGACCACATTGGGAGAGGTGGTTCCCCTCTGGGAGGACATGTAGTAGAGGCTATGTGGCCTCCCCACAGGCAATGGTGCCAGCAGACTCTGGAGAACAACCATATTCGCTGGTGCTGGAACAAGGTCGCTAAAGGTGAAGCCTGGTGCCAGATGTGTGTTATGATTTTCCATAATCCCTGAAACACTGCTGCTACACGATCTCATGAACTTTTTCTGGGGCAGAATAGCACCCAGCCACAGTCTCTGGGCATCAGCAGCAGCCCGGTCCCGTGAACATTCCTGGGTGCAGCTAGCACCTGGCCATTGCTCAGAGAGACCCTCCCCCAGAAGGTCTGAGCATGTCAAAGCTGCAATATCTCAGAAGTGAGGGGTTGGGAAAAACAGACGCATCTGAGATAAAACTCAGGAGGGAGGTGCTGCCTGGCAACCTGACAGCTTGGTCACAGACAGTGTAACAGCGGGGAGTGGGCAGAAGCCAGAGACAAAAGACGGGTGCGCACGATGGATGACAGGGGAGAACAGAGTTCCAATACCAGAGACTGGGCAGCTAGGTGATGCGATTTTCACCCCTCCCATGCATATTCATACACACCTACAAGTGCCACAACAATCCACCCCAGTAAGCTAAGCAGCACCATCTAGTGGAGAATGGAGCCGTTACACTAAGCCCCACCCAACTAGGCCAACCTCACTCTTCAGGAACACCACAATTCTCTCCACCTACCTAGTTTATGGTCTATAAAGTGCTTCATAGTTTGAATTCTAGGGGAAAACAATGTAATTTCAATCGTATTTCAGTCTATTTGCTGGTCCATCTATTCAATGTTCTTTTTTTCTCTTTTTCATTTCTTTCCTTTTTTTTGATTACAGAAAGAGGAAAAAATTTATTTTTATTTTCAATTTTTATTAAAAATGTTTTTCCTTAATTTTTTTCTACTATATTTTTTACTTTGTTGTAAATTTTTCAAATTCTATTTTACTTCCATTATTTCATTTTATTCTATTACATTGCATTCACTTTTTTCAAATGTTTTCCTTTTTTTCTCTTTCTTCTTTTTCTTTTTTTCTTTTCTTTTCTTTTCTCCCTTTTTTCTCTAATCTATCAATCTCCTTTCAACAATCAGACCAAAACACATCTAGGATCTAGCATCATTTATTTGATTGTGTGTGTGTGTGTGTGTGTGTGTGTGTGTGTTGTTCTTAATTTTTAATTTTGATCTTTTTTACCTTATTAATTTTTTCTTCAAAATGATGAAATGAAGGAATTCACCCCAAAAGAAAGTGCAGGAAGAGATGACATACAGGGACTTAACACAGATATAAGCAAGATTTCTGGACCAGAATTTAGAATCATGATAATAAGAATACTAGCTGGGGTCAAAAATAGATTAGAATCCCTTTCTGCAGAGATAAAAGAAGTAAAAGCTATTCATGATCAAATAAAAACTGCATAACTGAGCTGCAATCTTGAATGAATGCCATGGCAGCAAGGATGGATGAGGCAGAGCAGTGAATCAGTGATAGAGAGGACAAACCTAGGGAGAATAATGAAGCAGGGGAAAAAAACAGGGAGACTAAGGCAAAAGAGCATGATTTAAGAATTAGAGAAATCAGTGACTCATTAAAGGGGTCAGAATCTTAGGGGTCCCTGAAGATGAAGAGAGAGAAAAAGGGGTGGAAGGGTTATGTGAGCAAATCATAATGGAAAACTTTCTTAACCTGGGGAAAGACACCAACATCAAAATCCAGGAAGCACAGAGGACTCCCATTATCCAACAAAAACCAACCATCGACATGGCATATCATAGTCAAATTCACAAAATACTCAGGCAAGGAAAGAATCGTGAAAAAAAAGTCCTTAACCTGCAAGGGAAGACAGCAGATTTGGAGCACCTATCCACAGAATTTTGGCAGGCCAGAAAGGTGTGGCAGGATATATTCAATGTGCTGAATCAGAAAAATATGCAGCCAAGAATTCTTTATCCAGCAAGGCTATCATTCAAAATAGAAGGAGAGATTAAAACTTTCCCAAACAAACAAAAATTAAAGGAGTTTGTGACCAGTAAACCAGCCCTGCAAGAAATTTTAAGGGGGACTCTATGAGAGGAGAAAAGAAGGAGAAAAAAAAAAGAAAGACCAAAGGCAACAAAGACTAGAAAGGACAAGAGAACACCACCAGAAACACCAACTCTACAAGCAACATGATGGCAATAAATTCATGTCTTTCAGTACTCACTTTAAACATCAATGGAATAATGCTGCAATCAAAAGATATAGGGCAACAGAATGGATAAGAAAACAAGATCCATCTATATGCTGTTTACAAGAGATCCACTCTAAAGACACCTTCAGATTTAAAGTAAGGGGATGGAGAACCATCAATCATGCTAATAGTCTACAAAAGAAAGCTGCAGTAGCCATACTTAAGTCACACAATCTAGACTTTAAAATAAAGACTGTAACAAGAGATAAAGAAAGGTATTATATCATGATTAAGGGGTCTATCCACCAAGAAGACCTAATAATTGTAAACATTTATGCTCCAAATGTGTGAGAACCCAAATATATAAATCAATTAATCACGAACATAGAGAAACTCATTAATAATAATACCATATAGTAGAGAACTTCAACATTCCACTTCCAGCAATGGACAGATCATCTAATCAAAAAATCAATGAGGAAACAATGGCTTTGAATCACACACTGGACCAGATGGACTTAACAGATATATTCAGAATATTTCATCCTAAAGCAGCAGAATATACATTCTTCTCCAGTGCACATGGAACATTCTCCAGAATACATCACATACGGGGACACAAATTAGCCCTCAACAAGTACAAAAAGATCAAAATCATAGTGTGCATATTTTCAGACATATGAAAATGTGATTCGAATTGTGAAATTCTAAATCAACCACAAAAAAAAATTGGAAAGATAACAAATACTTGGAGACTAAAGAACAGCCTACTAAGGAATGAATGGGTAAACCAAGAACTTAAAGAGGAAATTAAAAAGTACATGGAAGCCAATGAAAATAATAACACCACAGACCAAAACCTCTGGGACACAGAAAAGGTGGTCATAAGAAGGAAGTATATAGAAATCCAGGCCTTCCTAAAGAAAGAAGAAAGATCTCAGATACACAACCTAACCTTACACCTTAAAAAGCTAGAAAAAGGGGCGCCTGGGTGGCGCAGTCGGTTAAGCGTCCGACTTCAGCCAGGTCACGATCTCGCGGTCTGTGAGTTCGAGCCCCGCGTCAGGCTCTGGGCTGATGGCTCGGAGCCTGGAGCCTGTTTCCGATTCTGTGTCTCCCTCTCTCTCTGCCCCTCCCCCGTTCATGCTCTGTCTCTCTCTGTCCCAAAAATAAATAAAAAAACGTTGAAAAAAAAATTTAAAAAAAAAAGCTAGAAAAAGAACAGCAAATAAAACACAAAAACAGCAGAAGACAGGAAATAATAAAGATTAGAGCAGAAATAAATGCTATCAAAACCAAAACAAAAAAACAAACAAACAAACAAACAAAAAAAAACCGGTAGAACAGATCAATGAAACCAGAAGTTGGTTCTTTGAAAGAATTAACAAAATTGATAAACCAATAGCCACCTTGATCAAAAAGAAAAAGGAAAGGCCCCAAATAAATAAAATTAAGAATGAAAGAGGAGATATCACAACCAACACAGCAGAAATAAAAATAATAATAAGAGAATATTATGAGCAATTATACACCAATAAAATGGGCAATCTGGAAGAAATGCACAAATTCCTAGATACATGAAAACTGAAACAAAAAGAAATAGAAAATTTGAACAGACCCATAACCAGTAAAAAAAAATCGAATTAGTAATCAAAAATCTCCCAGGGGCACCTGGGTGGCTCAGTCCATTGAGCATCCAACTTCGGCTCAGGTCACGATCTCATGTCCTGTGAGTTCAAGTTCCACATCCAGCTCTGTGCTGACAGCTCAGAGCCTGAACCCTGCTTCAATTCTTGTGTCTCCCTCTCTCTGCCCTGTCTCACACTCTGTCTCTCTCTCCTTCAAAAGTAAATAAACATTAAAAAAAATTTTTTTTAATCTCCCAAAAAACAAGAGTCCAGGGCCAGATGGCTTTCCAGGGGAATTCCACCAAATATTTAAGGAAGACTTAACATCTATTCTCTCAAAGCTGTTCCAAAAAAATAGAAATGGAAGGAAAACTTCTAAACTCTTTCTATGAAGCCAGCATTACCTTGATTCCAAAATCAGACAAAGACCTCCCTAAAAAGGAGAACTATAGACCAATTTACCTGACGAACATGGATGCAGAATCCTCAACAAGATATTAGCCAACTGGATCCAACAATACATTAAAAAATTATTCATCACGGGGCGCCTGGGTGGCACAGTCGGTTAAGCGTCCGACTTCAGCCAGGTCACGATCTCGCGGTCCATGAGTTCGAGCCCCGCGTCAGGCTCTGGGCTGATGGCTCGGAGCCTGGAGCCTGTTTCCGATTCTGTGTCTCCCTCTCTCTCTGCCCCTCCCCCGTTCATGCTCTGTCTCTCTCTGTCCCAAAAATAAATAAAAAACGTTGAAAAAAAAATTAAAAAAAAAAAATTATTCATCACAACCAAGTGGAATTTATACCTGGGATGCAGGGCTAGTTCAATATCTGCAAGACAATCAATAATCATATCAATAAAAGAAAGGACAAGGACCACATGATCCTCTCAATAGATGCAGAGAAGGCATTTGAAAAAATACAGCATCTTTCCTTGATAAAAGAAAGTAGGGATAGAAGGATCCTACCTCAAGATCATAAAAGCCATATATGAATGACCCAACACTAACATCACCCTCAATGGGGAAAAACTGAGAGCTTTCCCCCTAAGGTCAGGAAAAAGAGGGATTTCCATTCTTGCCACTGTTATTCAACACATAATTGGAAGTCTGAGCCTCAGCAATCAGACAACACAAATGAATAAAAGGCATCTAAATCAGCCAGGAGGAGGTCAAACTTTCACTCTTCACAGATGACATGATACTCTATATGGAAAACCCAAAAGATTCCACCAAAAAGCTTCTAGAACTGATCCATGTATTCAGAAAAGTTGCAGGATATAAAATCAATGCAAAGAATTCAGTTGCATTCCTATACACCAATAATGAAGCAACAGAGAGAAATCAAGGAATCGATCCCATTTACAATTGCACCCAAACCCATAAAATACCTAGGAATAAATCTAACCAAAGAGGTGAGAAATCTATACACTGAAAACTAACGACAGCTTATGAAAGAAATTAAAGTAGACACAAAAAAATGGAAAAATATTCCATGCTCCTGGATAGGAAGAACAAATATTGTTAAAATGTCTATACTACCCAAAGCATCTACATACTCAATGCAATACCTATCAAAATAACACCAGCATTCTTCACAGAGCTAGAACAATCCTAAAATTTGTATGGAACCAGAAAAAAATCCCAAATAGCCAAACCAATCTTGAAAAGGAAACCAAAGATGGCAGCATCATAATCCCGGACTTCAAGATGTATTACAAAGCCATAATCATCAAGACAGTAGGGTACTGGCACAAAAACAGACATTCAGATCAATGGAACAGAATAGAGAACCCAGAAATGGACCCACAAACGTATGGCCAACTAATCTTTGAAAAAGCAGGAAAGAATATCCAGTGGAATAAAGACAGTCTCTTCAGCAAGTCGTGCTGGGAAGACTGGACAGAGACATGCAGAAGAATGAACATGGACCACTTTCTTACACCAGACACAAAAATAAACTCAAAATGGATGAAAGACCTAAACGTAAGACAGGAAGCCATCAAAATCCTCAAGGAGAAAGCAGACAAAAACCCCTTTAGCTTGGCTGCAGCAGCGTTTACTCAACACGTCTCTGGAGGCAAAGGAAACAAAAGCAAAAATAAACTATTGGGACCTATTTCATCAAAATAAAAAGCTTCTGCACAGTGAAGGAAACAATCAGCAAAACTAAAAGGCAACCAACAGAATGGGAGAAGATATTTGCAAACAACATATCAGTTAAAGGGTTAGTATCAAAAATCTATAAAGAACTTATCAAACTCAACACCCAAAAGACAAATAATCCAGTGAAGAAATGGGCAAAAGACATGAATAGACACTTCTCCAAAGAAGACATCCAGATGGCCAACTGACACATGAAAAAAATGCTCAACATCACTCATCATCAGGGAAATACAAATCAAAACCACAATGAGATACCACCTCACACCTGCCAGAATGGCTAACATTAACAACTCAGGCAACAACAGATGTTGGCGAGGATGCAGATAAAAAGGATCTCTTTTGCACTGCTGGCGGGAATGCAAACTGGTGCAGCCACTCTGCAAAACAGTATGGAGGTTCCTCAAAAAATTAAAAATAGAACTACCCTATGACCCAGCAATTGCACTACTAGGTATTTATCCACGGGATACAGGTATGCTGTTTCAAAGGGGCACATGCACCCCAATGTTTATAGCAGCACTATCAACAATAGCCAAAGTATGGAAAGAGCCCAAATGTCCATCAATTGATGGATGGATAAAGAAGATGTGGTGTGTATGTGTGTGTATACACACACACACACACACACACACACATAGATATACGTATATATATGTATGTATACATATATATACGTATATCTATGTATATATACGTGTATATACGTATATATATGTATATATGTGTATATATGTATACATATATACACATATGTGTATACATATACACACATATATATGTGTGTATATGTATATATATAAGTGTATACATATATACACATATATATGTGTATACATATATACATACACACACACACACATATATAATGGAGTATTACTCAGCAATCAAAAAGAATGAAATCTTGCCATTTGCAACTACGTGGATGGAACTAGAGGGTATTATGCTAAGTGAAATTAGTCAGTCAGAGAAAGACAAATATCATATGACTTCACTCATATGAGGACTTTATGACACAGAACAGATGAACATAAGGGAAACAAAAATAATATAAAAACAGGAAGGGGGACAAAACATAAGAGACTCTTAAATATGGAGAACAGAGGGTTAATGGAGTGGTTGTGGGAGGGGGAATGGGCTAAATGGGTAAGAGGCATTAAGGAATCTACTCCTGAAATCATTGTTCCACTATATGCTAACTAACTTGGATGTAAATTTTTAAAATTAATTAAATTTTAAAAATAATAATAATAAAAAACAAGGGCACCTGGATGGCTCAGTCAGTTAAGTGTCCAACTTCAGCTCAGGTCATTATCTCAACAGTTTGTGAGTTTGAGCCCTGTGTCAGTCTCTGGCTGACAGCTCAGAGCCTGGAGCCTGCTTCGGATTCTGTGTCTCCCTGTCTCTCTGCCCCTCCCCCACTTGCGTTCTCTTGTGCTCTCTTGCTCTCTCTCTCTCAAAAATAAATAAACATTAAAAAATTAAATAATAATAAACAAATTCTAATACATTTCATTAGAGAAATTTAAATTCTTGGCATCCCTGCAGGTAACTGGAGATCATCTAAAATGTCTCAAAACTCCATGATTAGAAATCACTATCTGGTTATTAGTGTCACATGAATTACAAGGCTTTGGGAAATATTAACTGAAAAGAGTATGTGTCTCTTAGAGCTTTCCTGGCTAGCACAAAGTACCATGGGAATAATTGGAAAGTATTTGAAACCACTACCCATTACCACAGTTCAATAGGAATAAGATGTAAGAACCACAAAGCTAGTGTACTCAGATAACAGAATTAAATCTTACTGATAAAGTGCCACAAAGAAATTCCCACCATACCAGGCCAGCACGAAGACATGCCTCTATTTCTTTAACTCTCTGATCACTAAAATTCTCTAAAACCATCAAATAAAATTTTGATAATTCTATTAAATACTGTAAGGAAAATGAGCATTACTATAAAGCAGATGCTTCTGTTCGTGAAAGAAGGTCATAGGAAAGTTCTACATGGCACTTAAGATACAAGCAGTAGTCACTAAATCCTCTTCAATCTCGGAGTTTCTTAAAGCTATCATTTCTTGGGGTGCCTGGGTGGCTCAGTTGGTTGAGCATCCGACTTTGTCTCAGGTCATGATCTCGCGGTTCGTGAGTTTGAGCCCCACGTCAGGCTCTGTGCTGACAGCTCAGAGCCTGGAGTCTGCTTCAGATTCTGTGTCCCCCTCTCTCTCTCTGCCCCACCCCTGCTTGTGCTCTCTCTGTCTTTCAAAAATGAATAAACATAAATTTTTTTTTAAAAAAGCTATCATTTCTCTTGAATGTATACATTTTGCTGCTTGTTGATTTCACTTTTCCAGCAGCATATTTTGGCACATATGTCTCTCCTACATCTTAGAATATAAATTTATTTATGACACATACTGGTGATGTAGGAAGGACTCACAGACAATCAAAATCAGAAAGAATCAAATAATGATGTCACTGTGTGCTATTTCATTCATGATGCTTTGGTTTCCCCTACTAATGAGGATAAGGCCAGAATCTTCTGTATGGGTATGTTATAGGAGTAAATGAGATAACCCATGCCAAGGGCTTGGCACCGTGCCTAGCATAATAGTCACTATAATTACTACTACCGGTGCTGTTGATATGTTGCTAATATCTTTACCAATAGTATATGATATGTACGTATCAATGTATGTATAGAGAGACAGAAAGAGACAGAGAAAGAGAGAGGATTTATGCAGAATGGGTAGGAAATTGAGGCCAAAAGATGGTGAATTTTTTAAATAACTGAAGACTGTCTTTCAGACGCAAAATCATTTCAGAATTTCTAAACAATAACTGTATATCCTTGCAGAGCTCCACCGTGTAGAATTCTACCCGTGTACCCCAGTGCTCCCCAGGCAACCCATTACTTCCCCATCAGGCCAATCTAGTTACCCTTCCAGAGTTGGTCACTCTA
Organism: Panthera uncia; assembly: GCF_023721935.1. Lineage (NCBI taxonomy): Eukaryota > Metazoa > Chordata > Mammalia > Carnivora > Felidae > Panthera > Panthera uncia. The sequence goes on along the minus strand of NW_026057582.1, from coordinate 49,038,122 downwards.
GTGTCTGTACATTCTTCCATGATAGTGCTTTCCACATACTTCCTCCCACAGAAATCTTCCCCCAACCATCAACTCCTGAGAACTGACCTTAGCCCTGTCTGAGTCCCACAGCCCTAACACAGGGCCTTGCTCCAAGCTTGAGGAAGGAAGAAAAGAAAGAGAAAAGAGAGCGGAGAACAGAAGAAAGGAACAAATAAAGGGGATAGAAAGAAAAGAGACAGAATGCACACCATCAAATCTCCATTAAATAGTTCTAAGTTCTCTTCCCAGATGAGCTTGGGTTTGATTTCAAGACCTTCCTCTGGAATTCTTCAGCTTTTTGCTCTGGTCTGAATCTGCATTGTCAAAGACAGTGACACCTGCCCAAAAAGTGAGACCCACGAAGCCACAAGAAAAAATGGTGAGAAAGAAAAGCCTTCATTTAAATATCTAGACCTTATCCCTCTACATTCAGCAAGAATTTAAGAAATTATAAATCCCATACATTTTAAGAAACTCTGATGATCTTTTTTTCATGAATTCCATCATCGTTTGCTATGTACACTAACCCAGTTTACTTCATTCATTTGACAAAGATTTACTGAGCACCTACTATGTGCCAAGCATTCTGCTGTGGGCTGGAGACTGCCTTCATGAAGCTTACATTAAGAAAGGCAGAGACAGAGCCAAAAAAAAAAAATCAATAAGTAAATTATTAGCTAATAGATAGGTAGGGGGAAGACAGAGGGATGTGGGAATCAGAGTGCCTGGTTCCATTTTAAATAGGCGGTCAGGTTAGGTGACTGAGATGGTCACATTTGAACAGAGTACACAGGCAGTTATCAGGAAGCATTCCACACAGAAGGGAAAGCTTATGCAGACATGCCTGGCACCCTTGAAGAGCAGCAAGAAGCGTGGACGAAGCACGGTGTGCTGGAAAGAATGGGGAAGGGGTAGATGAAGTCAGGGAGGTCACAGGACAGAGGGGTGGCAGGTCATGCATGGCCTTGTAGCCACTGCAAAGGCCACAACTTTACTGTGAGTCACATGGTGACACCTTGGAAAGTTTGCCTTGATTTACCTTTCTCTTCCCATAAGCAGCTTCCTAGAGTTGCTATCCCATCCCTCACTGGACAGTTAGGGGCTTTTGCAGTTAACCCACTTGCTTGTGATTTTTTTAAAGCTTTAACTACCAAGGACAAAGTCAGTTGCATAGCAAATCAAATCAGTTTGACCCTTGTCCTGGGTCCCATACATTAGCGATCCTCCCCTGGTTTGGCCCTCTCCTGGTTATGCCTCTCCCCATAGGGTAAGGAGTCCAAAAAGTCAAGGGACTTTCCCACCCAGACCTGCCTCCCTCCTTCTAGACAACACTCTAGTGCCCAGGAACGTTCTGCCCAAAGAGGTGACTCTCATCCCCAGGTCCTGTGCAGCCCTCTTCTCCTGGTTCACTTTCCCTAGCCAGGCCATGCTCCCCTGCTGTGGAAACCCCTAGGTGAAGGATGGCCTGGTGGCATCTGTTTACAAAAAGGGTAGATCTTGGTCTTTCTATCCGGGGCAGGGGGGCCACATGCATCACCTGGAGGTGCCCTGAGATGTGAGTGGACTAAGAGGCAGCGGGCTGGGACCAGTACCCTATCCACACCCAGCTTCAGTCCTTCCAATGCCCGATGGCTAAGTGTCAAAGCCTTCAAATGATCAACTAGAATACTAAAACTTTCCTGCCAAAAGCAAATGAGAACTCTCATCTCCACCTGATTCTAACTACAACAAGAAGCTGTTTCGCCCTGCAATTCTCCTCTCCCAGCTCCCCTGCCTTATTCACTTTATCAAAATGGATTTCCAGATCAGGCAGAGATATGAATTCCCGTTGCTGCCTGAGCACATTTCTCTCTTGTCCCCTTGTTCCCAGACTGCCAGCTTTCTATGAGATAAGAGTCACCCAATCACCCAGAGGTTCTCTTTTCAGCCACAGGTCATCCAACATACCATAGAAATTGATTATTCTGCTCACTTCAGCTGGGAGGCAATAACTGTCCGTCAAAATAGCTATTGCCCGCAGCGATCACTTTTTAAAGGGACTACACACTTATGAACAATTCTAACTTGAACATAACATATTTTCAACAGTTAAATAGTAGCTTTCTCCATACGAGTACTTCTCTTTAGAAGTGCTTTCAAACCTATTATCCCCTTTTATTATCTGCGAATTTTATTATTCGTATGTTATTTTAACATCTCTGTGAAGCAGGTAGAATAGTTGAACAGAATCCCAGGAACAGAATGAAGGATTTGACCATGACCCCTTACAAAGATACAGTTCCTACTAAGTGTAAATCTTGATCTAGACTACACCCTGATAAACTTTCTAGTGCACCATGCAGATCCTGACCCTGAATCTGCCTTCTAAATCCTTCCCTCCCTACCCAGACATCCTCTATTTCTTTGGCCAATCCCAAGTCTCTCCTTTTCTGGACCTGCCACATCAGTGTTAGGTACTTTAAAATGAAATAAATGTAAAAGGCCATCTGTTTTCCAGTGGAACGCCATGTCTCTGCTCCAGGCACCCTGAGGGGAACACCAAACAGTGCACATCCTCACCGCCATGGAGCTTACTTCTAGAGGTGAGGAACTGTCAATAAACTGGAACACACATGACAAACAAGAGGGCTCTGCCTGTGCGCTCACTATTCTGTGCATGCCAGCCCAACAGCGGCCTCCTGGAAGCACGTGTGCCTTCCAGCTGAGACTTGTTCCACCTTGCCTGGTCCTCACGGAGGACCAAAGCTCTGGGAACTTGTTCACACCAGCAACAGCCCTCAACCAATGACAGGTGACAGTTAGTGGATAATCACACCAGCTTCCTCACCTCTCAGGTGGGACAGCTTTGAAGCACGTATTTCTACACTGTCACTCAGGTTCCCTGTGGCCATGAGCCACAACTCCCTATAGCAGTCGCCTGCTCATTAAAGTATCCTTTTTTTAAAGGTCATTCTGAGTGCTGTTAGATCCCGGGCCCTCCATCCCAACACCATACAGTACACATAACCAGCCCCTTGAGATGGCAGAGTTGGAGAGCATCAGAAATATACCAAGAGTAAACTTCAGCAAAAAGTTTTAAACACGATTCAAGGGGTACCTGGGTGGCTCAGTCAGTTAAGCGTCCAACTTCGGCTCAGGTCATGATCTTAGAGTCCATGAGTTCTAGCCCCGTATCAGGCTCTGTGCTGACAGCTCAGAGCCTGGAGCCTACTTCAGATTCTGTGTCTCCCTCTCTCTTTGCTCCTCCCCCGCTTGTACTCTGTCTCTGTCTCTCAAAATAAATATTTAAAAAGAAATTTTTTAATGATTCAAGAATCTTCCTATAGCTAACAGAGAACTTCCCAAATCCGTAGCCCTCTACATATGCCTAACATTAAAAATGCATTCATCGGGGCGCCTGGGTGGCTCAGTCGGTTAAGCGGCCGACTTCGGCTCAGGTCATGATCTCGCGGTCCATGAGTTCAAGCCCCGCGTCGGGCTCTGTGCTGACAGCTCAGAGCCTGGAGCCTGTTTCAGATTCTGTGTCTCCCTCTCTCTGACCCTCCCCCATTCATGCTCTGTCTCTCTCTGTCTCAAAAATAAATAAACATTAAAAATTTTTTTTTTAAAAAATGCATTCATCAAGCACTTTGTGAAGAAAGTCATGGGAAGTACAACTGGAGCATTATTGCTCCCAAACATGCTTCAAGCAGTAATGTGCTCAAGAGTGCTGCATCACATATATAAAAGTGTAGAGAATTCTGTCACTTTCCTGATAAGTCATTTTGAATTAAAAAGAAAAATGTCTTTTGCTAATAGGAGAGAAATGAAGGTCAACATATCTGACCATCTGGACCCCCATTTCAAAAGATCACTGCTTTTAAGTACTCCCTGCTCTTAATGGTGCTGTGCTAATGCATATTCCTCCTGAGAGGAACTACTTTGCCATTTTGTTATTTAATGCCGATGCTGTGGAGGCAAAGGTTAGAATCTTGCACCTTTTAGGGCGAAAAGATGAGGCTAGTTAGGCTGATGCTTGACAAGCAGTCAGAATAAATTAGTTTTCCCTCTCTGAAATGTTCCTTTGTCAGCTTTGTGGGGGGTGGGGAGAGTCAGTCACTTCTTTAGCTCAGCTAATGCTGCCAAGAGCAGAATATCAGATGAGATACAGAGAAGTTTACTTCAAAATCACTGCTTAAAGCTAAAGCATCTTGGTGTCTATCCTCAGAGTGCCTGCCAGTCCATCACCCTGCCCTCAAAGGTTGATTCCATTACTTTCCACTGTCCCTAGGAGTGAGGTACTGGGAGGCAGATTATTTTTGTGGAAGAACATTTTGCCACATTTTTAATCCATGGGCTTCCTAAAAGAATTATATAGGGAAAACTTCCCAAAATTAAGCAAACAAAAGCAATCTCCCACATTTTTTAACAAGCAGATTTTGTTTAAAAAAAAGAATGGTAAATAGTAGTTTTGCTCAATTCTGAATATTTTCAGGAAATTTTATATCACAGAAGAATCACTTCTCGATTTTTTTTTCAATTTCAGCTCTCACGGCGTTATCATCTGACATTTGAGTGTGATATCATTAGGTAGTAATGGAAAGTCTCTCACACCTGAAATCTAAAAAGCAGTATGTTTTGGAGAGTCCAGATAGCATGTCTCTGATTCCATGCCCAAGTCTGAGGGTTAAAACCAGTGCAGTCACAAGGAAAGTCTGCTGTGAACCCTACTGCATTCAAAGTCATTGGGGGAAAAAAAAAGAGGTTAGAGTGGGAGACAGCCAAAGCATAAGAGACTCTTAAAAACTGAGAACAAACTGAGGGTTGATGGGGGGGATGGGAGGGAGGGGAGGGTAGGTGATGGGTATTGAAGAGGGCATCTTTTGGGATGAGCACTGGGTGTTGTATGGAAACCAATTTGACAATAAATTTCATACATTAAAAAAAAAGTCATTGGGACAGAGGTGGCCATGCTTTTTGATTGAGTCTGATCCCATACTTATGTTTTAAGCCACATTACCTTTTTCTTAGTTCTCTAATTATCCACTTTGCAATATTCATGTAAATAACCATTCTAGCTTGTCAAGTGTTTGTGGAAGAAACGCCAGTGAAATCATTTGTTTTCATTTATATATGTACACGAAGGAGAAAAATAATGAGCAACAATTTCTGTATTATTAATATGCATAGGTATAGTCAAAGCAATATGTGAGATTCGTTCATTCCACAAATTTTAGGGGGTGCCTATTCTGTACCAGGCATTGTTCTAGGTCTCAAGAAATAGTAATGAACAAAACAGATGAAACCCTTCACCTGTTGAAGTTTACATGCTAGTGAGGAAATACAAACCAATCAACAAGCTAGACATATGTATGCTTATGCCAGAGGGAATAAATGTGAAGGAGAGAAAGAGAGCTGAGATGAGAAACAGGGAAGGCCATAGGAATGGAGCTATTTAGTGATTCTAAATAGAGGGTCAGGGAAGCTTCTCTGATGAGGTAAAAGTTGAATAAAAAACTCAAAGTGAAAAAAGAGCCATTTCTAAATCCAAGAGGAAGATGCCAGTCTAAAATAATGGCAAGTGCAAAGGGCCTGAGGTTAGAGTAGGCTTGGGGTATATAAGGAATATAAAAGAAAATGTGGCTGATGCTGAATGAGCAGACAGAACAATAGTGGGAAATGAGGACAAAGAGGTAGTAAGCAGAGGGCTGGAGCAGATCGGGCAGGGCCTTGCAGGTGTAAAGAATGACTTGTCAAGTTATCTGCTATAAACCAGGCACTGAGGATATAGCAGTAAACCAGACCACTCCGTTCCCTGCTATACAGGGGTTTACTTCTATTGGACACACACACACACAATCCACTTCCATCTCTCACCCCTTTCCTAATCCTCCAGCAATTTTTTAATTATTCTCTAGTCAGTAGAAAAAAGCAAGACTGGATTCTGTGGGAAATAAAATTGCCTGCCTCCCACTTTGTCCCAAACAGAGCTGATCCTGAGTCTCATAGTTCATAGGGAGCCAATGCAATCCAACAGTTGTATTTTGACTGTAATGACAGCAAAATACATTTAAATAATCAAGAATTTCTATTTTTGTTAAAACAAGAAGCCCTTAAGCAAATGACAGCAGACTTCAAATACAAAAATAACTCTCCTCTGAAGAAACATTGTAAAAAGTAAATCTGAAGTCGAAGATACAGACCATTTCCAACAGCTCCCAGGACTGCTGGTCATCATCTTGTTTGTAATTCATATTAATTAATTCTAAATTTTAACTTGGAAGCAAGTCATTACTCTCTGCTCTAGCTTGTTCCTTGGTTTAAGTCTTCAAAGCCCCTAGTGTTTCTATTTTGTTCCTAACAGGAGCAAATTCACCTGCCTTCCTGCGATATGTTTCTGATGTCAATTAGCACTGCACACAGGGCCACCACTATCTCCCAGTCACCTGGACCCCATAGTGCTGTGTGATCTTCACCGCCAAAGCTGGACGTCACTCTTAACCATCCAGAGATTTCACAGCTCCCCTCCCCCTACCACACACACACACACACACACACACACACGCAGTCAATAGGGCCTACTACATACTGACCAATATTTCAGTCTCATGGATTTGTTTTATTCCCTTTGAAGGATCTTTCCTCCACAAGTGTCCTGAGTTGGTAGCCTGCCTCTTCATCCTCCTCCTTTACTGCTTCCTAGACAAATTACTAGCCTCCTTCCTAGAAATGGAGGTGGAGAAATGTGGGTACAGGGTCAGGGCCACTCCCAAGATCAGTAAAACACTCCCACTTGCCCATCTGCTTTCAAGCCAGGACTCGGTGGCTTAATCTGTCCACAAAGAGGGAGGTTAATTAACTCCCTCTGCCCTGGTTGCCCTTAGCTACTGGCTTGGCGCATAACTAAATCCCAAATAGAGGTATTTCTTAGAGATGCTGTTAACTTATACTAGAAGAGAAATTTGATCAGAATTTAGAGAGGAAAACTAACTGGTTATAAGAGAAAACTTCTCCCATTGATTAAAATCTCTAAATCCCCATCTTCCATCGGTGGTTGTGTCTTCATCACTCCAGGTTAGGGTAAGGAAGGCCCTGATTACATGATGTTCTATCAAATTAGAGAAACAAACATCCATTGGCCTCTTAACCAGTCAAAAGCCCGTCCTTGCAGGGTCCTGGAACACCAGTATGAACACCAAGAGGAACTAAAGCAAAGGATCTGGCGTGGGAATGACCAAGCATGCAGAATTCCTTCTGGCCAGGTCTGGCCACATGCAGTCATTGACTGATAGCTACACACCCCAACCAGCCAGCCTCTGTCCTCCCCAGCATGGAAATCACTCTGTGCCAATGTGGAAACTGTTTGTGCCTTTTCCAGCCCATTAATTCCTCTGTATTTAAGAGGAACAGCATTTCCATCTCTTAGATTAGATTTTGTTCATTAAACCCTCATCTCACTTCCCAACCTGCCAAATTTTCATCAGTGGAGATCTGGGATTCAGACACCACAACCCATTAAGCACAACATCTTGGAATTTACAATTTTGTTTCACAAAGCCCTCTACAGACAGTCTACCTCATATATATCAGCCTAGCAAAAGATTAAATATAAATGGACATTTTCTAAAGCATTTTGAATGCGTTATTATTGGCCTAACACTTTACAAACTATATCCATTTTGCAGAATATTCTTAATCATATACAATATGCAAAGAGCAGAGACTCCAAGTTCTTGTTTATTTTTAATTATAACTACGTAAAATAATCATTAGTTAACTTTGGTATTTTTTTTCATTTTTATTTTAATTAGTGAGAAAGGGAAACACATGATACTTTGGGAGCACATTGCTTAAAAGTCTTTACAGTAGAAGATTTTGAGGATCAAATCATATTATGCCAGAAAGGAGTTAAGTGGAAAGACCTGAATCCTTGGAGAGAAACCCATGGAGGGAAACCCTATAGTTGATTCAGTTTCCTCTGGATGTGTCCTCCATGATCAAAGGAAGCTCATCAAGAGGGAATATGAAATCGTTTCAGGGGATAGCCAGGCAACATCAAGCTGTATGGGTCAGTCCTCAGACTTCTTCCTTATAAGCAATGGGACATCACCTTCCAAAGAACTGAGCCAACAAGACCCTGTAGGACTGATCATGCCTGTAGAGGCTGAAAGTGGGAGAGCCCCCTTTACCGTGAGGGGAGCAAGAAGCACCCGAGAATGTATTTCTGCCCCAGGAGCTAGAAAGACAACCCAGAAGGAAGGAGCTGAAAAATGTCACAAGCCTAGACACCTTGATCCAAATAAATCAGGGTTTAAACATGGGAAGAAGCAATGTCAGCAGTTTTACAAGTGATCTCTCAACCTCAGGAAACTAAAACATGCTGTCCTCTGTGGAAAGTCATACACTGGTTTAAATATTTGGGACTTACATCCTAATGTGGAAGTTAGTCATGTCAGAAATGAAGAAAATTCTGATATAATTTCTCATGTTTCCTGATCAGGCTGTTCTACAATGTGATTAACACTGTGATCACAATAAAAATGTTTTATTTAGTGGATAATTGTACGTACCGGTATCTACCATTTCCAAATGTCTCCTTTTATTACCCTTGTTCAAGAAAGTCTTAATATTTAAGTGATTTATTGATCACTTAAAATGCCAGCCTTGCCATTAGGAGGTACATTCACTATACGTTGCTTAATTTTATAGTACATTATTTCTTTATAAACAGACACATTACTGTAGAACATTAATTAAGGCTTTTCCCCATTATGCACTACATTTCGAGGACAACAGTGTAACCAAGTGTTGGCCTGACGGATGTGCCTGGGCCTCCATTTCTTGGCTCACAAAGGAAGCACAGTCCCTGAGAAGTGGTGCTACTGGGGCTCCAGGATTAGGCAACAGACAGTTTGATTTGTGAAAGATGCACTTAATGAATAATGCATGGCAGACGTGCTTCAACAACCCAATTTGCTGAACTATTTAGCATCAATAACCTAGCTATAATAGAAACAGAAGGCCTTTTAGAGCTAGGTTATGAGAAGAGTTTTAATAAAATGATATCACTCCAATCATGTGTATCACATTTGCATTTAGTAGAACCTGGCATTTAGATTGGTAGAAAAAGAAAACTTTTGCAGCCACATTTTTGTAAAGCACTCGCTCAGAAATATGTTGGCAGATGGGTGCAGTGTGAGAATCAGCCATCGGGGAAGGATTTGAGAAAACACAAAGCAAGGTCTTCTCCCTGCACATCGCACAGTATGAAAAAGACCAAACTCTGATTTCAGAATACCCTTCTGGTTGAAAAATAATTCTAGTGAGGAGCACAAAACTACAAGCACATTTCCTATTTGCTTTGAGACTGAATGACAGGTATCACATTAAGATTTCCACAGAATGACATATTTTCTCACATTAACGACAAAGGGCAAGAGTAGTGTCAAGAAACGAATCTTCAGTAAATCATCTGCTAAATGTATTTGAATTACGTATCTTATATTTCCCCATTGACCCCCTACTCTTCAAAATTAAGAACCAAGAACAAACTCCAATACCTGAGAAAACATGCAAATTCTATGTGCGAGGTGTCCAATTAGCACTACATACATACAAATTTATAATTTAGTGCCTTCCCATTGATAAGAATAAGAAAGCTGCAGCCATGTCCAATTTCCTATACTAATAGGATATGTAAAGAGCAGAACTCAGTTTGACAAGCATAGGATTTTCCTGTTGCATCAGCAGCATTCACTGAGTGAAAAGAGGTGAGCTCAGCATTCAATATTAATAGTTATGTAAAGACTTAGAAATTTTCGGGTTCAGAAGACTGATCCTGGACCCCATGCTTCATACAAGATGGCCAAAGCCATCTTCCAAGGGGAGCACATTAGAATTCCTCTAAAAGCTAGTTACCTAAAGACTTAAGAGAAGTGTTCTAGTGCAAAAGACTAATCTGAACCCCGTGCTTCATATGACCAAAGCCACCTTCCAAGGGGAGCACATTAGAATTCCCCCCAAAGCTAGCCATGTTGTATCCCTGGAAGCCTTGAGATCCAATGACACCTCTGAAGCCTTGAGATCCAATGACACCTCTTGGCCTAGTTGGCCAAGCATATGGAGAATCCCAATTTCTAAGCAGAATCTCACTATGGCTCAAGATCTTCGACCACTTGTAAAGCATCTCACATGCAATGACAGACCAACTGTGGGAGGAAAGCTCTGCTTCCCTGGGTGACTTAACTGCTTATTTAGATTTGAGCAATTATTGCCTCAGAGAAAGCCATTGTCAACACAGGACACCAGGCTTCTGCTGAGAAAGGAACGGATGATTGTTGAATAGCTTCTACTTGCCGGGCATTGTGCTAGGTCATCCACACACTGTGGGTAATGACTAGAAGAGATGAATATTGGAACTGAAAAAATAAAATGAAGGTAAAATGAATGGAAAAACCAAAGAATATATTTTTGCAACACAGTTTTGGGAAAAGAAAGAAAAACTGACGAAAAATAAGATGAAGAGGGGCCCTATGGAAACTAAACTTTTTTTTTTCCTCCCTTTTATTTTCCTTTTCGTTTTTTATTTTGACATATTTGATCCATGCAAAATAATCCATATAATAGCTAAGTAAGTTAGAGAGCATGATAATGAATACTCATGAATTTACCACCCAACTTAAGAAATAGAATATAATCAGTTCAGTTGATGTTCCCTAACAGTCCCTTTGGGACTACACTCTTGTCTGTCTTAGAGAACGTACTGGATGAGCAGGCCGACACGTTCTGCTATATCCTGGCGTGGAATTTTCCTGAGCAGCATAGAGTCATATACTCCTGTGTACTAGGGAAAGGGATAGAGAAATAGCCACCAGGCATGTTTCTTCTTAGCAACCCTGACCTAAGCGAGTACATACAAATCCCCAAAATCTTTCCCAAGCCAGGCATCCAAATTGTTCTGCCTAAGGGATCACTATTTCATAGGTGAGGCAGGATTCCTGCCATAGGAATTAATACATATTTTACCTCAATGAGCCTTTCACTTTATAGGAGAAAAAAACTAAGGTTTGCAAAGGTAAACTGTCCATATTATAAAGAGCCTTGGAAATTAGGTGTGGCCAACCTAAACGCTAAAACAGCACCTCTCAGACCTGAACAGAAGCTGAGCATCCAGGGTGGGGACACCACAGGATCCAAATACTGTAGCTAAATCAAAAGATTCTCATATGCACTATAAAATAATTTCAAATCCCATCTTAAAAAGAAAGAAGAAGAACCCTGAAAACAGTCTCTTAAGTTCAAGATGTCCAAGAACAACTCATGACTTTCTACTTCCAACAAAATCTGTTCCTGCTCCTGTTTCCTTTCTCAGCAAGTGGTACTAACACTCACCTAGTTCTGCTGGTCAAGGATATGGAAGTTGTTTTGGACCTTTCCATCACCCCCACCAAGACACACACACATGCAGAACATACCCAGTCATCACCAAACACTGCCGATTTTGCTCTCTAAATATCTGTCAGAAGTATCACTTCTCTGCCTGCTACCACTCTAAGCCAGGCTACTATCACTTCCCCTGGATAACTGCAGCTTCCCGCCCCCACCCCAGATCAACCATAACCTCACCCAGCCCCTTCCACTCTGTATATTGTAGCCAGAATATTCTTTTTGAAATGTATCCATGAGCACATCCCCACTCCACTACTCCTTTCCTAGCTCTTAAGACATACCAATGGCATCCCATTGTTAATAAACAAGACAGAGATCAAGACCTTAGCATGGCCGTACATGGACTATCTCTGCCTACTCATCTGTCCAGGTTCATATCAGATTATTCTCCTTCTCTCTGTGTGTTCCAGCTACTTATAATCTTATTTGCAGTTCTTCAAATATTCTTCAAATATTCAAAAATCCTTCCTCCTTTCATGATACTTTTACAGGCACAGGGCATCACCCAAAACAACTCACTAGTAACTCCTATTCATCCTTCAAACCTGAGTCTAAATGCCCCCAAACTCACATCCCCTCTTGTAAGACACTCACACAGTATCTTGTACCTTCTCTTCATAACACTTACCACATTTTATATTATACGTGCCTGTATATGATTATTTGATTCTTTCACTCAGTTGTAAGCTCTGTAAGGGCAGGGACTGCATCCACATTCTCTCCTCTGAATCCCTAACATTAAACACAACGTTGACACCTAGTAGGTACTTAGTAAATATTTGCAGATGACAGAAGGAAAGAACAACAGAAGGGAAGGAGGCAGGAAGGAAGGAATGTGGTAAAGACCACTAACATGCATCCTAGGGCTGGGGACTGGCTTGGGAACTGGGGTGGGCTTAGCCAGCCCAGCTGCTAAGAGGGTGAGGAACTGGTCTTGAGGAAGGCTGCCAACAAAACTGCTCCACTCTCCCCGGAAATCGACTTGCTTAGCCACCTCTAAGACTGCCTTTGTAAGCCAGAATCTCCCCGATGGGATTTCTTCCAGCATTTGTCCTACTTTTATTTGAGGCAAAATCAGGGAGTAGCTAGGATCTGAGAAAACATTAATACCTCACGTTGACCTAAAACTCTGACCCCATTTACATAAGCATTACCCATCCATCCTGGCAAGGTTACTACAAAGTACCTGGTCCGGTCAGTTCTCTGTTGCCTTTTCCCATTTAGCTGTTCAACATTTAACATTTTCTGTGTTTGTGCATCACCCGGTTTGTTACACAATGTTTCACTGCTGCCTTAGAATTTCTCCCTGCAGTATTTCTTTTCCTCTTCCCTTATTTCCTGTGGAGCCTGCTATGAGCAGACCTCATCTAGCTTCTCTTCTACCTCCCCCTGATTGCTTCCTAGCTTACACCTCTGCCCCTGTGATGTTGGCACCTGGTGGTGATTTCAGAACCACTGACTCACGGACAGAGCATAACAAGCCTCCGGCTGCCACGTTCGCATCCTGTCAATCCTGCTTATGTGCTCAGAGGATTCCTACGGCAGATTAGTTACAGCCCAAACGCTGCAATCCTATGTGTAGCACAGACTGAAAAGAATGTCTGAGTCACACTCTGGCATCAGCTGCCCCTGAGCGCTTTCTCCTGCCCAGTACAGAGGACCACTTGAAAAGCTACTGCCAGTGGTTTCCCTGCCAGTGTGGCTAAGCAGCACCACATTTTAGATGCTCAAAGAGGCTCAAGCCACTGGCACAAAGACAATCTCTCTGGGAAACAAAGAGCAAAAGCCTGCAATAATGCTGAACAGCACCATGGCCCTTCACTTATCTACTGACTGCAGAACAAATGAGGGCTCGGAAGAGAAGAACACACACCGAAAAGTCGATTTGATCCACCTGTGAAGGCGAAAATGAAACCCCTTCATGTCGGGCAGCCATGGAGTAAGGACCCCATAAGATACCAGCACCAGTTTCCTGCACCCACCAAAACAACTTGTAGCTAGATTACGAGGAATAAGGGCAACTGAAAACCGACCTCCCATTCCAGAAGCATTGGCTTGGATCGACCAAAAAAGGGAACCGCAGATGCAGCAGCTAAAAAGAATCCTGTTTCTCCTGTACCAGGGGCTAGAGTATTTTCATCAGAAAAAAACATTCTGTGGGATGATTCTCAGGTACTACTTGGTGGGGCTACTGCTCATTTCTGGAGGAGACACTGCCAGGATAACATATGTTCCAGGATAAGGAAATGTGTCCCCTCGCCACATCGGTCTTTAGTTTGGTGGTTACTCCATATGGCCCCAAAAGGGAAGAGTAACATAAAAGTTCGGAAGCTACCAAAGAAACATTTTGGTTCAATAGAAGCAGAACTCATAGAGCAACCTAAAGATGGTGTTGGCGCCCTCTAGTGGCCATGAGCTCTGTCAGTGGATGTCCAATCACTTGTGAGTGAAGAACCTCAAAGTTCTCGAGCAAGCTGGATGGGGGTGCAAACATCTAGCATCACTTCTCCAAAGGAAGTATGTTTGGAGGTAACAACTCAACAGGAATCACAATCAGAAGCTCCTTAACTTGTCCAAAGAAGAAGAGAAGAAAGACAAACACATTCGGTTTCCAAAAGAAACACGGAGGAGAGCACCCTTATTCAAAAAGAGTAAAAAAAAAAAAAAACAAAAGCCAAGATTTCAAGTGAAGGATGAGAAGCAAAGCCTTGAGGAAGCTTTCTAATCTAAAGAGGACAACTTCTTGCTAGGGTATCCCAGGAGGTATTCAAGCTTTTGGATAAGTAGTGGGACTGCTTCAGTGTTCAGTTGAATTGCTAAACCCCCAAGTTATATATCATATTTTGTGCATACATGCCCATGTACTTTTATCTGGAGAGAGAGTTAACAGCTTTTATCAGGTTCTACAAGGTTGCACGCCACAGTTTTAGATAATCATCAAAGTATCTTCAAAGTTTAGCTGCACATTTAATATCAAATACCTAGGTATTTGGAAATACGCACTTTCTTACTTGGTATTAAACGATTAAAGGTTAAAAGTTATAACTAGTATTCTTGCTTTTTTGAGAGACTGCAAGTAAAATAATAAATATTCCTCCTACTCAATTATTATACTTCAGATGGTATTCAAGTTTTAAAGTTTTATGGAGTAGTCCCAGGAATGCAAGCATGATACAATGCCTATATATTAAGTCCAGACCAAGTTGGGATCTGTATAGTATGTATAGTGGACATTTGCCCTTGGCCTCCTCAAACTCCTTCCCTACTTCTGGCCACTGCCTCAATTTTGGAGGGGGGGGGGGAGATTTGCCCTTCCCACTCTTGAATACTGTGACCTGGGTGGGCCTCCTCTGCGGCTCTGGTGCATACAGTTCAGGGACTGCAGGGTGATGCTCCTTTAGTCAGAGTAAGACCTTCCCCGGGCACAATGATTGGTGTAGGCAAGGCAGGTAACCTAATCCAGCTTAGTCTTGGTGATGTTCTGGACATTTCCTGGGAACCATGGGCCAAAGACCCTTGCTTTTTCACCCTAGATGTAAATCTCTGAGTTGCTGATGGGCACCTCATAACTATGTGAGGTCTCAAAATAAAGCCAATGCTAAAGAAGCAGATCCAAGAAATGGATACTAGAAGCTCAGTTTTTAGTAATGTGGTTTGTGCCATGAATCAAAGCACCCTTGAAGCTATATCACATCTCGGTCATCTGTGCCAATAAACTCCCTCTTTTAAACAAATGCAAACCACTTTGGGCTGGGTTTCCTGTCACTTGTAATCAAAAAGAATTATGACTAAAATAGTAAGTGAAAATGCAAAATTGCAGGTTGACAGTTGTCATTTAGAGTCGCCATAAAATAAACCTCTATCAATTAATATGGCTTTCTCTAAGCACACCTAAATGTGAAAAGGTCCTTTTACCTGCTTCCTCCTCACTTGGCTCTTTGTTTCCTCTCCCTTCTTCTAAAGGACCTCCAAGATAACACAAATTCCCTTAAGGATCCATATTTCCATTTAAACCATGCTCTGAAATGCAATCAGCTCTTGAAATCATTTCACAGAAACCTTAACAAGGCAAAGCGGCAAAAGGAATGTAAAATGTAATATGGCCACGGTTTTTGAACAGGGGGTATTATAGCATAATGAGGAAACAGACCTCCTTCCAGTTTCGTTTATCCCAAGAAGCTAAAATCAGTGTGAAAGGTAATGACACCTTTTTCACAGAAATAAATTAATTTTTTCATGAGAAAAAAAATGGATTTTATACCCTGAGACCTAATCCTCTGTTTATAATTTGTGAAATTATAATTCAAATGGTAATTAGCAAGTGACCAAAAACCAAATTTTGTTCCCAGAAGACTTGAAGGCTATTTACAGCAGACAATATTCCCAAGATGTCTTCAGCCTGAACATAATAATGTGCAAGAAGTAAATATATGTAAACCTCTAAATGTCTAAGAATGTGTCTTAGTTGGAACATTTTCCCAGATTGATTTATATACTGTCATTGTAGAAATAAATAAAAATATATCCATTGAATGGTTCTTGGGTTTTCTCAACTTTATCTAGAGATGCTTATTCAGATGAAATAAAAAGTTAATTCACCCAAGTAAATTAAACTCCAATAGTTTTCTAAATTTCTCCATTTCTAAAGGTTTTCTTTTATGCTGCCCTTAATTGCAGAACTTTTGCCACATGAAATCATCTCACTATTCCTTTTAAATGACTGTCTCAGGAGCACCTGGGTGACTCAGTTGGTTAAGCATCTGGCTCTTGATTTCAGCTCAGGTCATGATTTCATAGTTCGTGGGTTTGAACCCCACATTGGGCTCCATGCTGACAGTGAGGAGCCTGCTTGGGGTTCTCTGTCTCCCTCTCTCGGCCTCTCTGTCTCTCTGTCTCTCTGTCTCTCTCTCTCAAATTAAATAAATAAATAAATTTTAAATAAACAATAAAATAACATGACTGGCTCAGAAGAATATTGGTCAGGCCCAATGGCCGTATGCCCAAAGATTTGGCAAATTGTGGTATTATATTTTGCAACATCTTTGCTCTTCCCATTTCCTGTGAATTCTGAAGCATTCAAATTGAATTCAAAGTAATTTAATTTTCAAGCTTTTTTTATGACAGCTTTTAGGATAATTGGACAGTCATGCCCTCTGATCAGAAGATCAACATATGCAGAGGCCTCTCAAAGCAACCCTAACTGCTTCCATAGAGACATGTGTGCTATCCCAGTCTCAAGGCCAGGTTCTGCTTGACTGAAAATCCAATACCCTTGGAGTCGACTAATTCAAATATGATGGCTGAAAGTAATCATTTCAAGTCTTTAAAAGCTACTTAATTGTGTTTAGACTAAGTACAAAAGCTTAAGAAATATTAGACAAGAACATAAACAGCTCTTTATATGACTCACAAATTTACAGTCCATAAGAGAATATAAAGCTAACCACTCGAGGGTTGACATGGTAATGGGAATGGGATGTTGGCGAAAGGCAATGCAGATGCATTCCAAAATATTGTAAGCACTGAAAGCATAAGATATGCTAATATACAAATATAATATATTATAAATAAGCTTTCAAACCTAAAATAAAATGGAAATGCAGTGAAGAATAAATTTGGAGCCTAAAACACAGTTCAAATAAAGTATTTCATTTTCAAGTGCATGCATTTCTTAAAGAGTTTCTTCCATGAAATAACACTCATAAATGAAACTGTCTTTCCTGGAAAATAGTAATAGCTAATTAAAGCTACCAATTCACACAACTGGAGCATGAATTATTAATGCGCCTAAGGGTTGGTAATAAGATAGCCTAAGAGGCAGCTTAGCACTATAAAATACCATAGAAATAGGACAATCAAGGGAGACAAAACAACTCTCTCAAGGAAGAGAAATAAAGCAATCACTACAATTACATTTCAAATATTCAAATATTCATAAAGAAAACTAGAGATTCCTGGTAAAAGTAAAAACCAATAATATAAAATTTCCATTAGTGAACATTTGATAGAATTAACTGCTAGACAGAATAATAACTATTCTACAGTTAGCACAGCATATAAAGGGTTTTCTTTAAATCGGCATGGCCACCTACTCACTAAAAATGTATGTTTGAAGGAATATTTTTTAAACATCATATAAGGAAAAGCACTAAGTGAGCCAAAAATATCAAGGCTAGCTCTGAGTTACAATTATTTAACCCCAAAATTCCCTTCTGGAACATCCTTCTAGAAACCAGCACAATCAGAAAGAAATCAACCATTAGCAGCACAGAAAGAGATAAGAACACACCAAACAAAGCCAATAGTGTAGCAAAAAAAAAAGGACAATTTGGAACTATGAGGCAAAACAAAAACAAAAACAGCTGTCTTTCATCACTGCCCCCCACCTTACAGAAAGTTCTCATTTGTATGGATTTATCAGCAGTTCCCATTCATCAACTCAGCAGTGCAGAAGAAGCCAAATTCATCATCCAGGTTCTGACATCTACTCTGTTTCTGGTTGTGTTTAACCAGAGTGTGCCTCCACAGCTCTCTTAGTAGAAAATTTTTAAAAGATAAAACTGGGAAAGAAACTTCAAGCAGCTAATTCATAAAGGTATTAGCAGGAAAGAATCAAAGTTGATTACTGTTGCATTTTCCCACACTGAAATTCAGAAAGTCAGTCAGTCTTCTGGAAGAGTCTTGTCTGAGAGCCTCAGCTCAGTAAATTGTTACTCACTGTGGCCCTATCTCTACTCCACCCATTCTGTGAGTGTTAAAATATATGCCTTTCCCATTAATTTGTGTTTTTGACTTCTCTGATTATTATAGATCTTCAAGTCCCATAATCAAAACTCAGGAATCCTTGAAAAGGAAAAGCAATTATTACCTGCCCATACAGAAGTGATATTTCTGTCTGTGTGTGTGTGTCTGTGTGTTTTGTTTTTAAATGCTTGTTTGTTTGTTTGTTTGTTTATGAGAAAGAGAGCAAGCAGGGAAGGGGCAGAGAGAGAGAGAGAGAGAGAGAAAATCCCAAGCAGGCTCTGTACTGTCAGTGCAGAACCTGACATGAGGCTCGAATTCATGAACCATGAGATCTTGACCTGAGCTGAAATCAAAAGCCAGAGGCTTAACCGACTCAGCCCCTCAGGTGCCCATGTCGGTGTGTTTTATATACATGTATTGTGTATAAATTTGCCACATGTGAATATTTCTGTGTATATGTGCATTTGTTAGTGTGCATTTGTGTGTTTGTGTGTATATCTCTTGGGTGAGTCACCAGAAGAAGGGATGGTGGAGCAATGTTGGGACATTGGAATGTGCTCACCACCACAGATCCTGGCAGAGACGGTGGCTGTGTCCTGCTGGGGAGCCATACTGGAGGGCTTGGGGCCCTAAGGCAGTGGAGGGACACTCCTGCCTCTTCATCAGGTTTATACTTGTGTGTCAGAGCTACAGTTCTCTCACCTGGCAAATCGACGTGCGATGTTGCAAAAAAAAAAAAAAGAGTCAAATTTGTCTCCTGCTTTTTTAAGAATCCCTCCAAAAGGAAGCAAGTGAGGATGGGTGGGACCCCAATTCCATGAAGAGGAAACACTGGGAAACCTAGGGAACAGTGAATTTATATAGAATTGTACATTGTTAACGTTAATTTTTTAATTACCACAAATGGCACAAAATACAAAAAGAGGTAGAATAAAAAATTAGGTCTCCTCTCCATCACCCAGTCTCCCTTCCAAAGACCAGTGTTATGGTAGTTTTCCTATGTCCAGAAGTGATCTTTAACCCAACTGTAAATCAGATTACATTTCACTGGAGCTTACTACGTCACACGGTGTTAAGAGGAAACAATGAATGAGAACACAGAAAATTCAAACCTTATTTTAGGCAAAGATGCATCCTAATCACTGATAATTTTCTTTTCCAGACATGCCAACATTGGTGAGAGTTCTCACCTTTCCTTCCCTCTTTGGCTTCTGCTGCAGAGGATCACAGGCTATGGAAAAGTCTCTCTCTGGAAAAGTCTTGTCTTGAACTTTATCCACTGATGGTAAATATTGTATTCAATAAGACCAAGCTAACCTGAGGCAAAATTCCCAAGGTAATGGTTTTATTTTCAGAGCCCTACCTGATTCTTTGAGCTTGTCTTTTTATCCACAGTAGTGATTGGCTCTATCCCAGCACATAGTGCACCGTCTGGCCCAGAGGAGGTATTCGATGAATATTTGTAGCATCAACTAACTGATTAATCAATTAGTTGATCATATTCCTAGAGTCCTTGGCCCACTATCAGCCAAGTTCTATACCACCAATGAAACATGGCCTCTGTCCTTGAACACCTTATCATACTAGTTATCCTGAAAAAGTCATCTCAGATTCAGTAAAAACGTGCACAACACAGAGGTGGTACTCAAATTTGAATATTCCAAGATAGATAAATCAATCAATAACTTTTGACCTGAGAGCTTCCATGAATACAATGAATTTCCAAGATTAGGTTGTCAGTCATCATCAAAAGCTGAGGCCAGGCAGATCCCTCAGATGACACAACATCTGCCCCTAACATACCCACATCTGGAGCCAAGCACTATGACCCCTGCTTGAGAAAGAGAAAAGTTCTTTCTTTCTATACATTTTATTTTTATATATTTTCTGTTATGCTGCTCATTACCACCAAATGAATCTAAAATAGATTATGCTAAAATTATTTTAAAACACATCACAAAGCCAACTCAAGAACAATGAAAATAGTCTCTTTTATTTGTTATTTAATAGAGAAGTTATTTCCATAGAGGCACACTGGTTCCCTGGTTAGCAGCACAGACTCTGGAGGTCTTACTAGTTTTATGAGTTGTGTCTTTGGACAAGTTGCTGGAGCTCTGTTGTCTCATCTTTTAGGAGATGATAAAACATCTTCCTCATAGAGTTGTCATGAGGAAGAATAGTGCCTGGTGCAAAATGAACACTTGGTAAGTAACAACTTCTATAATTTAAAGAACACTAAACAGTACTCAGGCAGGCTAATGGCCATTTTGACTTTTACAACATAATCACAAACCTAGGAATGACAACAAGCACTGGGGGCTCAAACAGATGAGCAGAGACTTGAGAATTGAAGCTTCAAGTTAGAACAACCACAGAGGAGTTCACATTTAATCAGTGCTCAAATATTTTAAGTTAGCATGAGTTACTAGAACTATAAATTCAGGTATCAACCAACAGATAGAAATTTTAAGGGACAACGGCCCTCCCAGAACGTCTAAAATACACTGCAGAGTGAGTCAGTCTCTATGCAGGGGTGATAATTGGCTGGAAAAGATATTAAAATACTAAAATACTTTCCCACCAATTGGTAAATAGCCTCTACCTCACACATGTTCCCAGCCCCCCTCTAGCCACCTCACTAAAGGGCTTCCCAGCCATCCCCATGATCCAGTACCAAAGGGCTTAGCCCTGACATAAGCTCAACCAGGAGCCTACAAACCCTTACTCAAAGGCAGCAGCCAGCATGCACTCTAGAACATACCCCTTTTTGTGGTCTGAACTGAATCCCCCAAAACCAATATGTTTGAAGACCTCACCACCAGTACATCAGATCGTGACCATATTTGGAAATAGGGTCTTTCCAGAGGTAATCATTTTGCAATGAGGACATTATGGAGGACCTTAATCCGATACGACCAGTGTCCTCCTAAAAAGGGGAAATTATGACACAAAGACAGACACACATAAGGGGAAAAGGATGTGAAGATGAAGGCACAGATTGAGACGATGCATCTACAAGCCAAGGAACTCCAAAGAGTTCCAGAAAACCACCAGAATCTAGAAGAGAGGCATTGGGCCAGATTCCCCCTCACATCCCTCAGAAAGAACCTTGATCTTGACACCTTGATCCCAGACTCCTAGCCTCCAGAACCACAAGACAATAAATGTGTGTTGCTTAAGACACCCCAGTTTGTGATACTTAGCTATGACAATCCTAGCAAAATAATATACCACTTCTGACTGTACCTCTCCACGAGGTAGTGTCCATTCCTGGCCTTTTCACAAAACATAAGCATGGGTTTCCTTAAATTTGGGAAAGATAGAAGCAAGATTGTTCTGCAGTTCTCTGAGTACATCCTCACAACCCAAATGAAAGTTCAGCCTTTACAAGCTGGGGTGGGGAGGGGTGTGGATTTGAGAAACAAAGGTTAAAAAAAAAATGTATAACCAGGGCCTCTTAATTTCTAGAACAGGCTAGCTGTCATGTTTCTAAGCTTAAGCCGGTTTTGACTAACAAGGATTATTTGCAGCCCCACCTGCTTTTTAACCCTGATTAACAGTATATTTGATACCTAAAAAACATAAGCAAATCTCCTGAGAAACCCAGAAAACTGTAGAAGGCCAAATTAAAGACTCCTGTGGATTTATTTTACCAAGCATGCCTGGAAGGAAATAACAAGAATGACTGCATCTGAAACTCAAGTCAGATTCACATTCTTCATCTTAAAACCTCATGATGTATATTAAGAACACTCGTAGCAGAGGTCTCAGGATATATGACTTGATCTGATATACCCACACTTGAATTTCTCCTCTTTTTATAGGCAAAGAAAAGAGGCCCAGAGACCCATAGTTAATCAAAGAAGAGACTGAAACTAGACTCTAACTAGATTTTCCACCAAACCACTCAATCATTATTAAATACCAGTTATGTGCTAAGGATACAGAGGTGAGAGCAGTGAGGAGGGCAAGGAGTGGGGAGAGAGTCACCTGAAGAATTCAAGGAGAGAAAGTTAGTATGGTGAGAACACTTGTAGTACCAGTAATGAGGATAAAAGGCACACAAAGGAAATGCCCTTTTAGCTGGACCTTGGAAAATTAGCCAGTGTTCTCCAAGCCAATGCAGAGGCCAGGAAGGCAGACAAAGAAAGTCCTTTCCAATCAGAACACAAGGAAAACAATCATCAAGCATAGAGTAGGAGGTCCCCAGTGGGAAATGTCTGGAGGCGAGCAGACCCCCGCCTTGGAGGTCAGTAGTTTGGGGCTTTTTTTAATGGGCAGTGGAGAGCTACTGGTGGTTTGTACAGGATATGATCAGTTGTGTGTTTCCAAGAACTTACTTAGTGATAGTGTTCAAAATAAACTATAGCTGGAGATAGGGTAGACACAGGCAGACTTATTAAAAGGGTTATTTCAGGAGTTCAGAAGAAATAAGAGGTGCTGATGAGTCATTTCAGAAGGAGAACTAACAAATCTTGGTGGCCAGATGAACAAAGGGAAGGAAAGTGAGGCCAAAGATGACCCTGAAGCCCCAAGGTCAAATAAAAGGCACAGAGAGTGATGTTATTAACTGAGACAACAAGCTCAGGGAGGGTGGGTAATTCTTGAAGAACTTACCATTTATCTCTCATAGCATCTTTCTGACACCAACAGGATCATGAAGTTGTATGGAATGGGCATAAAACCTTGTGATAAAAACCCTATGTGCTATGGGGCACCTGGGTGGCTCAGTCAGTTAAGCATCTGACTTTGGCTCAGGTCATGATCTCACAGTTTGTGAGTTTGAGCCCCACATTGGACTCTGTGCTGACAGCTCAGAGCCTGTAGCCTGTTTCAGATTCTGTGTCTCCCTCTTTCTGTTCCTCCTCCACTCTCACTCTGTCTCTCTCTCTCTCTAAAAAATAAACATTTAAAAAAATTAAAAACCCTATGTGCTAACTTAAGGTAAAGAAAAGAAACTTTTTTCTTAAGCGCTCAGTACCAACAATGCACACATTTCAAATACTTCCCGGGGAAATACCTATATGTAACCTAATTCATAACACAGATAATTATTGTGATTTTGAAAGATAATTCTCAAGTGGGAGAAATGTCAAATATTTCTCCTTGTAAGCAGTATCAGGTGTCAACAAAGCAAAGACAAAAAATTTATTCTAATGATTTGCGATTTCTATTTTAAACTTTTTTTTAAAGTTTATTTATTTTTGAGAGAGAAAGAGAGACAAAGCACAAGCAGTGGAGGGGCAGAGAGAGGGAGACACAGAATCCAAAGCAGGCTCCAGGCTCTGAACTTTCAGCACAGAGCCTGACGTGTGGCTTGAACTCAGAAACTGTGACATCATGACCTGAGCTGAAGTCAGACGCTTAACCGACTGAGCCACCCAGGCGCCCCTGGGATTTCTATTTTAACACAAAGAGATACAATACAATTCCAAACTAGATTTGTGTCTGGGTGTATATGGTATTTATTCAATCAATGGGAGGATACAAGAAGAGATTCAAAGATAAGCAAAGGTTTAACCCCATTCTCAAGGAAACTCCATTATTTTTCATGAGTTTGAACAAAATACAGGACATACGTGAGTTTATGTCCTGTAGCACTGTAAAGGTGTATCAAGAGCTCTGTAAGACCAGTCATCAATTCAGACTTTGAGATTATTCACAGAAGTAGTCTCAAGTCTTCTCATTTTATACACTACCCTTGGGCCATTTTCCATGCAGCTGTCTGATGATCCCCAAAACAGTCCTCTCTTCTGGGCTCCACATCTCCTTTAGCTGGGTGCCATGCCTCTAAGCTCAAAGTCAACACAACCACAACTGAAGTCAAATCTTCTGTCACCCGAACTCTGCTGGCACCTCCTGTCTATCTTGGCTAATAGAAATATCATCTGTCTAGGCTCCCTGAGTGTGAAGCTTGAAAGTCATCCAGAATGACTTATTCTAAACATCCCAATCAGCCCTCACATCCATTTTCTAGCTAAGTCAGCCTTCTCCCCTTACAACCACATTGCCACTGTTATGTTTCAGGATCCCATAATTCTCACCTGGGCAATTGCAATATCCTAGTTTTTTCACCTTGACTCAAATATCTACATTTCAAATAAAGTGACCTTTCTAAAGCATAAATCTCTAAAGCACCACCATATCCTTTGGCTACACATGTGGCAATAGCTTCTCCTTGCTTCCAGAATGAGTTCAAACACCTTATGTAGGAAGCAAAATAGTGACCTTCCAAAGATGGCCATGGCATAATCCCCAGAACTAGTAATACAGCCACAAGCCAAGGAATGCAAGCAGCCTCTAGAAGCTGAAAGAGTCAAGGAATAGATTTTTTCCCCCAGAGCCTCCAGAAGGAACACAATTCTGCCAATGCTTAAATTTTAGCCCCATAAAACCCATCTTGGGCATTGTTTTAAGCCCCTAAGCCTGTGGTAATTTGTTACAAAAGCAATAGGAAACCAATACTCCTGTGTATGGTGTACAGAGCCATTCACAAACAGTGCCCTACCTCCCACTAGTTAAATAGCTCTCCAAACTCAACACAGCCATAACTGAAGTCAAATCTTTTGTCAACCTATCCTACCTCCTTATTTTCTATCTTAATAGAATCACCATCTATGAGCATGCTTTCCAAGGTTGCCACTCTTTAGCCAAACCAAGTATTTATTTTCTCATGTTTCTATGTTTCTCCCTGTTCATTCAGGTCTTTCTGCCTTCTCTATTTGTCCTTCCTAAGTCCACTAAAACAGCACCTGCTCTGAGAGACTCCTGGTTGTTGAGATAGAATACATGTCTTCACACTCTGTGTCCTTCCAGTCTCCTGTACATAATGTGGCTTTGTATTTATCATAATCTACCATGTTGGCTGCTTGTCTGCACCTTCTGCTAGACCATCAGCTACTTGAAAACAGACACTGTGCTAATTCATTTGTGCACGCCCAGTACCTAACACAGTGCCTAACTCATAAAATACCATTGATAGCCAAAGTAAAAATTGAACAGTAGACCAAAATGAAAGCAAGGTTAAAAGGAGGGGATTCCACATGATGAGAAAATCTTACTTTATTGAAAATAAACGGCAAAGGAGCCACTAATGAAAGAGGGATTAAATATGCAAATATAAAAGGGGAGAGAAATTTATTTTACTAGCCTGAAAGTAGTCCAAATAAATGAGATCATTGACAAAAAGAGAGGAACTATCCTTGGAAAGGAGGAAAGATTTTTTTTTTCCTCCAAGTAAGAAAAAAAGCCAAGGAGTAATACACAGATATTAATTTATTAAAAGATTAATATACAGATGCAAGAAATAAAAATGTGTCCTTTCACAAGGTTAAGGACTTGAATTTATGTTGAGGCATTATGTTTATGTAGTTCCCTATATTATCTTCCTCCCAAATCTCTTAGCATAATTTTATGAATAGATCAAATAGCTATTAGCTCTTGGGAACTTCTGAGGTCATCAGATTCTTTTCCAAGTCAAGAAAGCATCTGAGTACTACTTCCAGGTGCTTCCTTCCACCAAAAAGAGAGGAAAAAGAAAGTTTATTTCCAACCAATTCAAGTTCTACTAACACAGCCCATAACAAATCTCTGCTGGGCCAAGTGAAAACCAGAGTTCCTGTCCCTTGATGTCTAGGTCAGAGTACCTCAGTTATATTCTCTTAAATGTATTTTTCACAAGCAAAACGCACTGAACTTTACAGAAAATTCCATCCCTACTGAAATCAGTGGTGACAAGATGACAACCAAAATGCTGCACAAATAAAGGAATATTGGGGAACCTTTAAACAGACACCTGCCTCAAACAATAATGGTGTACAGGTACCTCTGACACTCACCAACCCACTTTTGGAGTCAAGAAAGGCCTTTAATGTTGACAGATTTTGATGGCAAGGCCACCTTGCAGAAAAATGTGTTCCAAGTAGGCAACACACTCACGTGACAAGGCACATGCTCTGAAAGCTCCCACAGAAGCACCTATTGACACCACATTTCAGAGGGAGCTGTTCTCCCTTAGAAACAAAGCAGCACTGCCTCTGGCTGAAACTGTTGGGTAAGCAGCCTCAGGTTCCTTTGCTTCATTTCCATCCCCAGTCACTTTCTCCAACAATGTTTACAAAGGTTTGTTTTCACCCAAACGGGTCACACTCTTAAAACCTAATTTTTAAAAACATGGTCAAGTTTCAGGTAGGAGCTTAGCAAGCCAGGATTCTCAATCAGAGCTTCTCTCTCCCACACCACGTGGGTTCAAACAGGTTATCTGGTCCTTGTAAGCAGAAACCCGTTACCATCTCACTTTTTCCCCTAGTTTCCGGTGCCCCATACACCTGTCTCCCACCACACTGGACATGTTCATCCGCAAGGTCGACTCCATTTCAGACAAGATATATGCCATTTCTATGGCTTTTAGCTTTCATTAAGAGACTGTCTCACCTAATCCAAAAAATAAGCAAAGACTAATCACATCCATTCATTCATTCATTCATTATCGCATTCATTTATGCAATTTTAACCTTCTGCATACAGGCTCTGGGCCTTCCCAGAAAGGAAGCTGCTGTAGACTGAATGTTTGTGTCCCCTAAAATTCATATGTTGAAACTTAATCTCCAATATAATGATATTGAAGATGGGGGCCTTTGGGAGATAACTAGATCATGAATGGGATTAGTGCCTTTGTAAAAGAAACTTCAGAGAGATCCTGCCCCGTCCACCATGTGAGGACAAAGTGAAAAGATGGCTGCCCAGGAAGCAGGTCCCCACCAGACACCAAATGTGCCAGCACTTTGACCTTGGACTTCCCAGCTTCCAGAACTGTGAGAAATAAATTTCTGTTCTTTATAAGCCACCCAGACTATAATATTCTTCTTCTCAGTCTATAGTATTTTTGTTGTAGCAGCCAAGCTAAGACTGAAGCCAAAGGTGTAAGAAACCCAATACCACTGCTCATACAGGGGTCCTGGACTGGCTCATTCTTGGGATGTAACTCCCAATCAATAAAGATAATGTCCTGAATATCTACTCTGTTCCCAGAATCACAAATTTACCAAGAGTATTAACACATGGTTCCTACTCCCACAGAGTCTACATGGCAGTAAGAAAATCAAAACATATAAACAAGAAAGAACTAGAAAAACAGAGCCAGTGAAGGACTTCTTTCAAAGCAGATAAGGGTTTACAAAAGGAGAAGGTGGACTTCAATGTAGGCCAAATCAGACAAGATGTAGAAAGTCCAGAAGACCTGTCACCCGATCTGAGTGTGCTATCTAGTACAGTTAAGTTTTGGATTGCATCACGAGAAAACACATGAGCTGGATGCTCAGTTGAAAATTTACACAGCATTTTGAAGTCTGTCTAGAATATTTCCCACTTTAATCAAAGAAACTGTTAAAGATACTTTCTTCAAACTAAGAAAATACAGAAAATATCCCAGGGAGGGACGGTACATGAAAAATTATTCATGGGGCAACTCTTAGAATGGAAATATTACTTTCCTTAAAGGGGAATACCTTTAACTGGTATTTACAAATTACCTTACATGTGGAAACAAAAATACAAATAAGACAGCCAGGCTTGTACTCAGTGAAGCCAGTAAGAGACATCAGAAACCAAGAAAGGCACAAAACTCCATGTCTCAGATTGTTCAGGACTCATTTTCATGTTTCATAAGACTTACCCTTTCCACAAATATAACATAATCTTTATAGTTCACAGAATAAAAACATCCCCGTCAGATTCTTGTGGGTGTCACTGCTACACTTTCAGTAATGTGCGTCCAATTTATACTTGACATTAAGAAATAGTTTAGAAAAAACAAATCAAGGGGCGCCTGGGTGGCTCAGTCTGTTGAGCATCTGACTCTTGATTTCAGCTCAGGTCTTGATCTCGCGGTTCATGAGATCAAGGCTCTTGTCAAGCTCTGTGCTGATAGTGCAAAGCCTGCTTGGGATTCTCTCTTTCCCTCTCTCTCTCTCTGCCCCTCCCCCACTTGTGCTCTCACTTTGTCTCTCAAAATAAATAAACATTTAAAAAAAAAGAAAAAAGAAATCAAGCATAAACATCACACACACAAAAAGAGAAAGCAGGATTTGTAATATTAAAATGGTGTCACATTACCAGCTGAAAAATGTCCAGTCTCAAATCATGGCACTTTACTAACCCAAGGAGAATCAGAACAGGGTAAGAGAATCACTGAAGATAAGTTTAATGGTTCTAACACTCTACTGAAACAAGAATTACTCTCCCCTTAGAGTTGCTTTTTTTTTTTCCCTTTCAGATCATTTTGGTGACTTTTTATTAGTCTCCTAAATTGATCTTTACTAATCTGGAAATAGTGAATGAATAATTATCCAGGAAAATAGTATATAATAGCCAAAACAAGCTACATGTTGACAGTGGTCTGTTAGAAAAGAAAAAAAATATCTTATTCAGAGGTCAGACTCAAAATACTGAAAACAAGTCTGTACCACTGCAACAAAGAAAGCATGGATTTTTTTTTCTGTGTTGAATAAAGAGACGGCTTAGCAAGATTTGTTGTTTTTAAAAGAAAAGAAATGCATTGCTTAGCTAAAAGTTCTTTGTACACAGAAGGTGCTCCAAAAAAGCAAACAGTAAATGAGTGAATTTTTAACTCATGAGTGAATGAGTAAATGAATGAGTGAATTTTTCAGTAAAAAGAAACTGATTAATCAGGTCAGTCGGGCCTATACAATGAAGACAGATCTTCTTTAGACGGAATTATTTTCCTTCATCATCTCCCTCAGTCCTTCCACCCCTAATTTCAGGCAGGTCTGCCAGGCAATCTTCTACTCAGTAAACAGGAACAATGCCTTATTATACAATGACTTGTTATTGCTTTTCCAAAAATTTTCAAAAAATGGTAGTACTGAGCCTAGACTATTTTTCATGTTCTTCCTCTTGGCAGAAACCTATGAAAACAGATGGAGAAATAGTGGTGGTTAAAAACACAAAAACAATTCGCATATAATCTTTTATAGTCTTTTTCTAAAATTGGAACAGTTCTGCATACAAATATTTAATCTGTCTTGGTAGACAAAATAAATATTCAATAGACATATTGAAGAAAAAGATACCCTTGATACAGAAGAATATCAAGTGACATCCGATACCAAACAAGCTATACTTTGAATGCCCGAGTCTTCCCAGGCCCTCAAGTAACCTATTTTTTTGAAAAATGAAACTCGAGTTTTGTTTGGGTACACTCACATCTATATTCTTCCTTATGGATCTAAAAGATGAAAACATAGAAAAGATAATTTACAGAATTTTCC
Organism: Panthera uncia; assembly: GCF_023721935.1. Lineage (NCBI taxonomy): Eukaryota > Metazoa > Chordata > Mammalia > Carnivora > Felidae > Panthera > Panthera uncia. The sequence goes on along the minus strand of NW_026057582.1, from coordinate 49,008,642 downwards.
AGTCTACCTAGAAAAAACAATAAATATCTGTTAAGTTTTGATATTTTTACTAGTGAGATACTTTTATACTGAGACCCTCCTACAAAATTATATCTTCCTAAAAATGGTTGAGAATAATAATTACCTCTTAAAATGTTTACCAAAGGCTCACTTCAAGTCCCAAAACTTAGAATATATTATTTAAGAAAATTTTTAACTCAGGAACATAGCTCAACGTCATTACCTCCATTATTACCTAAATGAAGCAGATATTTCTGACAAAAAGACACTCAATGGGTAGGATATAAGAAAACCAAAATTCCATATAATATAAAATAATATAGGGGAAGGGTATATGTAACTTAACAGTGTTGACCTTGGTAATAAAATAATATCAAAAAAGTTAAGCATAGCTGCTTATTTCAGTAAAACTTTGGGAGTTCTTATGGACTGAAGGTAATATTTCTTTAATGGCAGGATATTCAGTATGAGCTTCATGGCTTAAGAAGAAAGCACTAGAACTGAAAACCTATTGAATTAATGGTGTTGAGAAACTTCAAACCACTCCATAATAGGTAAATCTTCTTCAACTTACTTCTTGTCAAGAGATAAAAACATTTGAAACTTGAGACCTACATAAACACACACCCATAGACACAAACACAAACACACAGATTTATTCACATAGTTAAGAATTGTGAAAATCTGAGGTTTTAACCTACTTACAAGCTAACAAATTAGCCAGCTACAGCTACATGACTGGTGACAGAAGAGAAAAGACTCCTAGGTCAGAGACAAGGGATGTTATTACAGCACAACAAGCATGAGTTTCACTTTTACATTTCCTTTACCCAACCCCCAAGTCCCATGGGAATAATCCTGAGCAGCCGAGGCAGATGCTGTGCACACAGTGGGTTTGCAACACAGCTGAGAAACACCAAGCTAAAAGAAACCCAATATTTTAAAATAGGATGCAAGCAGACTTGTCCAATTTTTGCCCCAGAGGAAAATATTACCTTTATTATACTGAACAGTAAATAAACCTGCCCCCTTCTCCAGAAAACATCATTATCTCCAGATTCCAAGTTTATTCACTACACAAGCATCCTTGAATGGACTGTCTGCAAGATTGTCAGTGTTACTGCCTGTGAGAGTGCAGAAATACAACAGGCCCATGAAGAACTGTCTCCTAATAGATGGATGCTATTTGTTATATCTACCTATCTACCTATCTATATAGATAGACAGCTTGTGTTATATATATTTAAAGATCCTTACATCTCTTTAAATATTCTATTTTAATATGACTCTGGTTGTGAGAACATCTTTGGTCTCCTAGGGTCATGCCTCTCTTAATAGTTATGAGAACCCTAGGAGTCTATTCAATGCAAAGGCCCATTGAGGTTGTTCTCACATCATCCCTGGATCTGGAACTCAGATTCACCCTGCTAATGTTGAATGACTTCATGCTCTCCCTAGATGCTAGATGGTCTAGATTACCTTACATATTAGTTTTCTATTTCTAATATAACAAATTATCCAAATTTAGCAGTTAAACTAATACCCATTTTTTACCTCATAGTTACGGTGGTTTATAATTCTGGGCACAGGATTGCTCAATTGGACTCTCTGCTTAGGGCTCACAAGACTAAAATTAATAGATTGGCAGTGCTGCATTCCTTATTAGATGCTCTGGGAAAAAATCCACTTTCAAGCACATTCAGGATGTTAGCACAATTCAATTCCTTCTTATACTTTCCACATGGCTTTTCCATCTCCAAGGCAACAATGATATGCCCAATCTTTCTCACATATGGAATCTCCCTTACCTCCTCTTCTCTGCTTTCTGCTGTTAAGAGTTCATGTAAATATATTGCACCCACTCAGATAATGCAGGATAACCTCCCTATTTTAAGGCCAATGGACTAGGAAACTTAATTACATCAGAAAAGTCCCTTTTTCTAAGAAGTTAACATACTCATAGTCCCAGGGATTAGAGCATAAACTCTTCTTGAGAGCTATAAATCTGCCTACCACACTCTGCTACACAAAATATGGTCCTTGGACAAGCAGCGTTAAATTCACCAGGGATCTTGTGAGAAATGTAGAATATCAAGATTTACTCATATCCAATGAATCAGAACCTGCACTTTAACAAGATCCTCAGATGATTCATATATACATTGAAGTCTGAGAAGCACTAGACATCTACAGGTCTAGAACAGGCAAATGCTGTTGCTATCATTAAACAAGTTAGAGACAGTCAAAATTTGGATAGTCAGAAGAAATCCCTCCATTTCTCCCTACTAATACCAATTGTTCTAGCATCTTCACTTAAAGCTTGGCAAGCTGAAGAGCTGCACCTGGAACTAACATTCTTGCCCTAGTCATTACAACCTACTCCTGGTCCAGTCTCCGCCCAGATAGCAAGTTTCCCCAGGTTGCAGAAGGAGGCTGTTCCTTCCTTAGCTGTTATAATCTTTCCTTGAAATACAGCCAGCTTTCTCAGGGCATACTCACAGTAAGATAGATTGGTGGGAAAATAGCTTCACATTCTTAGCCTCATCATACCTAAAACCATTCCTCTTTCTTAACCCCCAAGGACCTAAAAGAGATCCCAAGTCACTAGTTTGGAATGGCCTTTGCATTATAGTGAAGTTTTCTTTTTTTTTTTTTTTTAAAGGGATGTCCCTCTTAAATTTTTTTTTTCAACGTTTTTTATTTATTTTTGGGACAGAGACAGACAGAGCATGAACGGGGGAGGGGCAGAGAGAGAGGGAGACACAGAATCGGAAACAGGCTCCAGGCTCCGAGCCATCAGCCCAGAGCCCGACGCGGGGCTCGAACTCACGGACCGCGAGATCGTGACCTGGCTGAAGTCGGACGCTTAACCGACTGCGCCACCCAGGGGCCCCTATAGTGAAGTTTTCTTAGAAGCTGATATCTTCTTACAGCTGACTTTAGTTGGGCTACTCCCATCCATCAAAGATATTTTAATAATTTTAAATCTCAAAAGGAGTATCCTTAGTCCCTATGTAATTTTGCAAAACTAAATCTGATTCCAATAAATCCAAGACTCTGTAATTTCATGTAATTTCATATCACTCACTATTAATGGAAATAAAAACTAAATTAGAGTTTAGAGTCAAAGTCCCATGTCACTTTCAATTGGAATTAAAATGGCTTTGTTAACTCATAATATTATAATATTCCTCATTCTTTAATATGCAGAAAGCTAGAAGTTGCATTTAAATTAAGACTTAAAGGAGTGATGCCATCATTGTGGCCGAATAAGGATTTTCTACTCTCTTCCTCCCAAAAGAACACTGATTTAGACAATCGCCCACAGACAAGAGAGTCTTTGTGGAAGTCCAGGGGTCCAGCAGAGAAGTTCCAGCACACCACTGGATCCAAAAAATCTGAGACTAGAAATATTGAAGAGGATAAGAGGAACAGTTTCACTTTACCTGCACTACCTTCTTCCCAAAGCAGCATAGCTTAGTGCCAAGAGGGACCTTCTTGGTCCATAACTTCTCCCATCAGGGAAAATGAGAACATGTAAATAAGCACCCAGCTTCCCCAGCTGTGCAGGACACTGTCCAACAGATCAACTTTTTTCTCACCCCATTCAGAACACTGAGTATGAACTGCAAGATGAGGGGCAGGGAGCAACTGGGAGAATAGCATCCAGGGGTCAGACCAGAAAGTACCAAAGATGCACAGACCCTACTGAGTGCTTCACAGACTTTTATCAGGAAGCCCACCCAAAAACCACTGAAGAATGCCTTACCAGCAGATTCCCCCATCTGGCCCATGGGGACCCCTAGTGCTCCATGCACCAAACCTATACAACTCCCAACCTTGTGGCCGACTCCCTGTGTGCACTCCCAGTAGTGGTGAGAGCAAACTTCTGCAGTTAGTAATCATGTGAAAAAAGCCTAACCCTACACATCGGGAAGAAAAATCACACAAATTTCAGCATTCAGCACCACTCTAGGGAAAGCAAAAAAGAGGCTTCCAGCACCCATCCTGGCTTTATAGAATCAAGAGAAGGTATACAAGCTTAAGAATTCTGCCAAAGAAAGAACAAGAAGTACAGAGCAGGCATATTCAAAGAAAAAGTCTGAGAAAGCCTCAGATTCCCTAGCAGGGCTAATGAAAGGTATTTATCTCCTAAACCCAATCAGTGAAGACGGGAGGAAGTGACTGTTCAAATGCAAAGACAGCAACACAAGGCTTTCAAGAAACATGAAAAATCAAGGAAACATGACACTACCAAAGGAACATCATAATTTTTAGTAACTGAACCCAAAGAAATGTGCATCTGCAATTTGCCCAATATAGATTTCAAAATAATTGTTTTATGGAAGCTCAGAGAGCTAGAAGAAAACACAGAAAGACAATTCATTGAAATTAGGAAAACAATACACAAACAAAATGAGAAATTTAACAGAGAGATAGAAATCATTAAAAAGAACCAAATAGAAATTCTGTAGCTGAAGAATAAAATGAATTAAGTGAATAATGCAATAGAGAGCATTAATATGAGCTGGATCAAGCAGAGGAAAGAATCTGAGAAGTGGAAGACAGATCCTTTGAAATATTCATCAGAGGAGAAGAAAAAATAATGAAAACAAGAGAAGAAATCTATGTGAACTATAGTGTTCCATTAAAAGAAACAGTCTATACATTATGGGAGTACCAGTAAGAAAGGGGAAGGAGAGGGGCAGAAAACTTTGTTAAAAATATAATGTCTGACAGTATCCCCCTGATACCAAAACTAGATAAAGGCACCAAAAACAAAACAAAACAAAACAAACAAAAAACCTACAGTCCAATATGCAAAAATCTTCAACAAAATACTAGCAAACAGAATCCAACAATAAATTTTTTTAAAAAATCATTCAGGGCCACCTGAGTGGCTCAGTCAGTTAAGTGTCGGGCTCTTGATTTCAGCTCAGGTCATGATCTCATGGCTCATAAGTTCAAGACCTGCATCAGGCTCTGTACTAACAGTGCAGAGCCTGCTTGAGACTGTCTCTCTCTCCCTCCTTTTCTGTCCCTCCCCCACTTGTATGCACATGCTCTCTTTCTCAAAATAAACAAATAAACTTAAAAAAAAATCATTCACAATGATCAAGTGGGATTTATTCCCAGGAGGCAAAGGTGGTTCAACATTGCAAATCAATCAGCATGATATATCAAATCAATAAGAGAAAGAATAAAAACCATATGAACATTTCAATACATGCAGAAAAAGCATTTGACAAAATACAACAGCGATTCATGATAAAAACCCTCAACAGAGTAGGTTTAGAGGAAACATATCCCAACATAATAAAGGCCTTATATAAAAACCCCACATACTCAATGGGGAAAAACTGAGAGCTTTTCTGCTATGATCAGGAACAATACAGGGATGTCTACTCTCACCACCTTTACCCAACATAGTACTGGAAGTCCTGGTCACAGCAATTAGACAACAAAAAGAAATAATCCAAATTGGTAAGGAAGAAGTAAAACTTTCACTATTTGCAGATGACATGATACTATATATAGAAAACCCTAAAGACTCCATCAAAAATCTACTAAATCTGATAAATGAATTCAGTAATGTCACAGGATATGAAATCAATGAACAGAAATCTGCTGCATTTCTATAATGAAGCAGCAGAAAGAAAAATTAAGAAAATCTCATTTATAATTGTAAAATCATAAATATACCTAATATATAATAATATATTATAATGTAATAAATAATTATACCTAATAAATATACCTAAAAATAATAAAATACCTAGGAATAAACTCAACCAAAAAGGTGAAAGATCTATACTCCGAAAACTATAAAACACTGATGAAAGAAATTGAAAGCAATACAAAGAAAGGGAAAGACACTCTATGATCATAGATTAGAATAGCAAATATTATTCAAATGCCTAAATTACCCAAAGCAATGTACAGACTTATGGCAATCCCTATCAAAATACCAATAGAATTCTTCACAGAGCTAGAATAAACAATCTTAAAATTGGTATGGAACCACAAAAGACCCCGAACAGCCAAAGCAATCCTGAAAAAGAAAAACAAAACTGGAGATATCACAATTCCAGACTTCAAGTGATAGTACAAAGCTGTAGTGATAAAAACAGTATGGTACTGGCACAAAAATAGACACATATATCAATGGAAGAGATTAGAAGACCCAGAAACAAACCCACAATTATATGGTTAATCTTTCACAAAGGAGGAAAGAATATGCAATGGGAAAAAGACAGTATCTTCAACAAATGGTGCTGGGAAAACTGGAGAGCTACATGCAAACAAAAGAACTAGATCACTTTCCTACACAATCCATAAAAATAACATTAAAATGGATTAAAGATCTAAATATGAGGCCTGAAAACATAAAAATCCTATAAGAGAGCATAGGCAGTAATTTCTCTGACATCAGCCATAGCAACATTTTTCTAGATATGTCTCCTCTGAGGCAAGGGAAATAAAAGCAAAAATAAACTACTGGGACTACATCAAAATAAAAAGCTTCTGCACAAAAAAATGAAACAATCAACAAAACTAAAAAGCAACCTACTGAATGGGAGAAAATAATTACAAGTAACATATCTGATAAATGGTTAGTATCCAAATATTCAAAGAACTTATACACCCAAAAAACAAATAGTCCAATTTAAAAATGGGCAAACACTTTTGTACTGCTGGTGCAGCCACTCTGCAAAAAACAGTATGGAGTTTCCTCAACAATTAAAAATAGAGCTACCCAAGACCAAGCAATTGCACTACTAGGTATTTATCCAAAGGATACAAAAATGCTGATTCAAAGGGGCACATGCACTCCAATATTTATAGCAGCATTATCAACCATAGCCAAATTATGGAAAGAGCCCAAATGTCCACTGCCTGATGAATGGCCAAAAAAGATGTGGTACACATATACAATGGAATGTTACTTGGCGTTCAAAAAGAGTGAAATTTTGCCATTGGCAACAATATGGATGGAACTAGAGTGTATTATGCTTAGTGAAATAAGCCAGTCAAAGATAATTATCATATGATTTCACTCATATGTGGAATTTAAGACACAAGACAGAGGAACATAGGGGAAGGGAAGGAAAAATAAGATTAAAACAGAGACTTTTTTTTTCTTTCTATAATTTATTTATTTTTTATAATTTACATCAAGTTAGTTAGTACATGGTGCAACAATGATTTCAGGAGTAGGCTTAATTCCCCTTACCTATTTAGCCCATCCCCCTTCCCACAACCCATCGAGCAACCCTCTGTTTGTTCTCTATATTTAAGAGTCTCTTGTGTTTTGTCCCCCTCCCTGTTTTATATTATTTTTGCTTCCCTTCCCTTATATTCATCTGTTTTGTCTCTTAAAGTACTCATATGAGTGAAGTCATATGATATTTGTCTTTCTCTGACTGACTAATTTCGCTTAGCATAATACCCTCTAGTTCCATCCACATAGTTGCAAATGGAAAGATTTCATTCCTTTTGATTGCTGAGTAATACTCCATTGTGTATATATATATATATATATATATATATATATATATATACCACATCTGCTTTATCCGTTCATCTGTCAATAGACATTTGGGGTCTTTTCATATTTTGGCTATTGTTGATAGTGCTGCTATAAACATTGGGGTGCATGTGCCCCTTCGAAACAGCATACATGTTTCCCTTGGATAAATACCTAGTAGTTCAATTGCTGGGTCGTAGGGTAGTCCTATTTTTAATTTTTTGAAGAACCTCCATACTGTTCTGCAGAGTGGCTGCACCAGTTTGCATTCCCACCAGCAGTGCAAAAGAGATCCTCTTTCTCTGCATCCTCACCAACATCTGTTGTTGCCTGAGTTGTTAATGTTAGCCATTCTGGCAGTTGTGAAGTGATAACTCACAGAGGTTTTGATTTGTATTTCCCTGATGATGAGTGATGTGGAGCATTTTCTCATGTGTTGGTTGGCCATCTGAATGTCTTCTTTGGAGAAGTGTCTATTCATGTCTTTTGCCCATTTCTTCACTGGATTATTTGTCTTTTGGATGTTGAGTTTGATAAGTTCTTTATAGATTTTGGATACTAACCCTTTATCTGATATGTTGTTTGCAAATATCTTCTCCCATTCTGTCAGTTGCCTTTTAGTTTTCCTGATTGCCTCCTTCGCTGTGAAGAAGCTTTTTATTTTGATGAGGTCCCAATAGTTCATTTTTGCTTTTGTTTTTTTTTTGCCTCCGGAGACGTGTTGAGTAAGAAGTTGCTGAGGCCGAGGTCAAAGAAGTTTTCGCCTACTTTCTCCTCAAGGATTTTGATGGCTTCCTATCTTACATTGATGTCTTTCATCCATTTTGAGTTTATTTTTGTGTCTGGTGTAAGAAAGTGTTCCAGGTTCATTTTTCGGCATGTCGTTGTCCAGTTTTCCCAGCACCACTTGCTGAAGAGACTGTCTTTATTCCATTGGATAGTCTTTCCTGCTTTGTCAAAGATTAGTTGCCCATACATTTGTGGGTCCATTTCTGGGTTCTCTGTTCTGTTCCATTGATCTGAGTGCTTGGTTTTGTGCCAATACCATACTGTCTTGATGATTATAGCTTTGTAATACAGCTTGAAGTCTGGGATTGTAATGTCTCTAGCTTTGGTTTTCTTTTTCAGGATTGCTTTGGCTATTTGGGGTTTTTTCTGGTTCCATTCAAATTTTAGGATTGTTCTAGCTCTGTGAAGAATGCTGGTGTTATTTCGATAGTTACTGCATTAAATATGTAGGTGCTTTGGGCAGTATTGGCATTTTAACAATATTTGTTCTTCCTATGAAGAAGCATGGAATATTTTTCCATTTTTTGTGTGTGTCTTCTTCAATCTCTTTCATAAGCTTTCTATAGTTTTCAGTGTATATATTTTTCACCTCTTTGGTTGGATTTATTCCTAGGTATTTTATGGTTTTTAGTGCAATTATAAATGGGATTGTTTCCTTCATTTCTCTTTCTATGTCTTCATTATTAGTGTATAGGAATGCAACCAATTTCTGTGCACTGATTTTATATCCTGCAACTTTGCTGAATTCATGGATCAGTTCTAGCAGCTTCTTGGTGTAATCTTTTGGGTTTCCATATAGAGTATCATGTCATCTGCGAAGAGTGGAAGTTTGACCTCCTCCTGGCTGATTTGGATGCCTTTTATCACTTTGTGTTGTCAGATTGCTAAGGCTAAGACTTCCAATACTATGTTGAATAACAGTGGTAAGAGTGGACATCCCTGTCTCGTTCCTGACCTTAGAGGAAAAGCTCTCGGAAAAACAAAGACTCTTAATTACAGAGAAAAAACTGAGGGTTGCTGGAGGGGTGTTGGGTGGGGGGATGGGTTAAACTGGTGATGGGCAAAAAGGAGGGCACTTGTAGAGATGAGCACTGGGTGTTATATGCAAGTGATACATCACTAAATCCTACTCCTGAAACCATTACTACACTATATGTTAGCTAGCTGGGATTTAAATAAGATTTTTTAAAAATGAGCAGAAGATACAAACAGACACTTCTCCAAAGAAGAAATACAAATGGCCAAGAGAAGTTGTCTCTCAGAAATGAAAGAGATAAAAAAAAAAGAAATGAAAGAGATATAAGTATTTCCCAAACAAATGGTGAAGGAGTTCATCACCACTAGATCTTCCTTACAAGAAATGCTAAAAGGAGTTCTTCAAGTTGAAATGAAAGGATATTAATTAGTAACATAAGAGTATAAAACACAATGATAAAGATACTATATAGTCAAATTCAGATATGCTGTTGAATCTAAAGACGTTTTATGAAAGCATTATGGTGACCACAAAGTAAATACCAACAGAAGATATGCAGAGAATAAAGAAAAAAAGAATCAAAGCATACCAGTGCAGAAAATCATCAATTCACAAAGGAATAAGAGATCATATTTGACCTTTCAAAACAAGTCTTAGCAAATTTAAGAAGACTAAATTCATAGCAAGTATTTTTCAGACCACAATGGTATGGAACTAGAAATCAGCAACAAGAGGAAAACTAATGTAGAAATTAAACAACGCACTCCTGAATAACCCCATTTCGTCAAAGAAAAAATTAGAAGAGAAATTACAAAGTGTCTTGAGACAAATGAAAGCATAACATACTAAAAGTTATGGAATGTGCAAAAGCAGTTACAATAGGAAAGTTTATGGTGATAAACACCTAAATTAAGAAAAAAGAAAAATCTCAAATAAACAATTTAATTTTACACCTCAAGTATTAGAAAAAAGAGAAACAAATTAAGCCCAAATTTAGCAGAAGGAAGGAAATAACAAAAATCAGAGCAGAAATAAATGACATAGAGATGAGAAAAACATTAGAAAATATCAATGAAACTAAGCTGGCTTTTTGAAAAGATAAATAAACCTTTAGCTAGAGAAATGAAGAAAAGAGAGAAGGCTCCAATAAATGAAATCACTAATGAAAGATGAGACATTACAACTGATACCTCAAAAATACAATCATAAAAACATACTATGACCAATTATACACCAATAAATTGGATAACCTAGAAAAATGTATAAATTCCTAGAAACATACAACCTACCAAGACTGAATCATAAAGATATAAAAAATTTATAAAGATCATTAAAAAATAAGAGAACTGATTTAGTAACCAAAAACTCCCCAAAAAATGCTTCCAATGGGGAATTCTATCAACCAATTGAGGAAAAATTAACACCAATCCTTCTCAAACTCCAAAAAAATAGAAAGGGAGAGAACATCCAAACTTGTTTTATAAAGCCAACATTACCCTTTAAAGCCAGATTGAGGACACAACAAGAAAAGAAAACTACAGGACAATATCCCTGATGAATATAGATGCAAAAATCCTCGGCAAAACACTAGCAAACTGAATAGCACCTTGAAAAGTTTATACGCCACGGTCAAATGGAATTTATCCCAGAGATGCAAGACAAGTTCAACATACATAAATGAATAAATGATTATATCCCATTAACAGAATGAAATATGAAAATCAGATAATCATCTCAATAGATGCAGAAAATACATTTGATAAATTCAATATACTTTCATAATAAAAATCTAAACAAATTGGGCACTGAAGGAACATACTTCAACATAATAAAATCCATTATAACAAGCCTACAGCTAACATACTCAATTGTGAAAGGTTGAAAGTTTTTCCTTTAGGATCAGGAACAAGGCAAAGATACTCACTTTTACTACTCCTATTCAGCATAGTACTGGAATCCTAGCTGAAGAAATTAGTCAAGGAAAAGAAATAAAAGTTGCCCAAACTAGAAAGGAAGAAGTAAAATTGTCTCTATTTGCAGATCTTATATATAGAAAACCCTAAAGATTTTGAGAAAAAAAAAAAACTGTGAAAACTAATTAATTCAGTACAGTTTCAGGATATAAAATCAAAATACAAAAATCAGATGCACTTCTTTCTTTAAGTTTATTTATTTTTTAGAGAAGGAGAGAGAGCATGAACAGGTGGGGGGCAGAGAGAGAGCAGGAGAGAGAGAATCTTAATTAGACTCCTGTCAGGATGGATTCCGACATGGGGCTTGAACCCAAGAACCTGATCATGACCTGGGCCAAAATCTAGAGTAGAACCACCCAGGTGCCCCTCAGATGCATTTCTGTACAATAACAATGAAGTATATGAAAAAATAAAGAAAATAATTCCATTTACAATAACATCAAAGACAATAAAATACTTAGGAATACACTTAACAAAGGAAGTAAAGTATCTCTACACTGGAAACTGTTAAGACATTGATGACAGAAATTGAAATAGATACAAGTCAACAGAAAAAGGTCTGCACTCAGGGATTAGAAGAAATAAATTAGTTCAAATGTCCATACTGCACAAGGCCTTCTCCAGATTGAATGCAAGCTCTATCAAAATTCCAATGACATTTTTCACAGAAATAAAAAAACAATCCTAAAATTCATATGGAACCACAAAAGACTCTGACTACCTAAAACTATACTGAGTAAAAACAAAGCTGGAAGCATCATACTTCCTCATTTCACACTGTACTCAAAGCTACAGTAATTAGAACGGTATGATACTAGCATAAAAATAGATATATAGACAAATGGAACAGAATAATGAGCTCAGACATTAATCCAGGCATAGACAGTCAACTAACATTTGACAAGGGCACCAAGAATACTCAATGGAGAAAGGATAATTTCTTCAATAAATGGTGTTGGAAAAACTGGATAATCACATGCAAAAGAATGAAACTGAACCCCTTTTAATTAAAATTAACTCCAAATGGATTAAAGACTTAAACATAAGACCTGAAAACATAACACCCCTAGAATAAAACACAGGGGAATATCTCATTAGCATTAATTTTGGCAATGATTTTTTTTGGGGATATTACACAAAAAGCACAAGCAACAAAAGCAAAACTAAACTAGCGGGATAACATCAAACTGAAAAGCTTCTGCACAACAAAGGCAACCATCAACAAAATGAAAAGTCAACCTACAGAAGAGGAGAAAATATTTACAAACTATCAGATAAAGTATTAATTTCTAAAATATTTAAGGAACTCATACAACTCAGTAGCAAAAACAATAATGATAATAAAAATAATAATAATTCATTTTAAAAATGGGCAGAGAAACTGAATAGACATTTTTCCAAAGAAGACATACAGATGGCTAACAGGTACAGGAAAAGGTGCTCAACATCACTAATTATCAGGGAAATGCAAATCAAAACCACAATGAGGTGTTACCTTACACCTATCAGAACGGCTAGAATCAAAAAAAAAAAAAATTAAACAAAGCAAAAACAAGAGATAACAAATGCTCATGAGGATGTGGAGATAAGGGAACAATTTTTCACTGTTGTGGGAAAGCATGGAAGTTTCTCTGAAAAAATTAAAACTAGAACTACCATATGATCCAGCAATCCCATTTTTGGAAAATGGAAAAAGGAAATTAAATCATTATCTCAAAGAGATATCTGCACTCTTGCTCACTGTTGCATTATTCACAATAGTCAAGATGTGAAAACAACCTAAGTAACCATCAACAGATGAATGAATGAAGAAAATTTAAGATAGTTATAGATATATGTGAGATGTATGAATGAGACATATAAATGAGATATATATGTAGATAGAGAAATAGATAGATATATATATAATATTCATATTCAATATATGAATATTATTCAGGGCATCATGCTAAGTGAAATAAGCCAGACAAAAATACTGTATGATCATTTATATGTGGAATCTAAAAAAGCCAAGTTCATATTAACAGAGAGTGGTTGACAGGGGCAGATCTGTGGGGGGGGGATAGGGAAATGGTAGTCAAAGTGTACAAACTTTGGGGTGCCTGGGAGGCTCAGTTGGTTAAACATGCAACTCTTGATTTTGACTCAGGTCATGATCTCATGGGTCAAGCCCCACGTCGGGCTCTGCTCTGGGCATAGAAACTGCTTAAGATTCTCTCTTCCTCTTCCTTTGTTCCATCCCCCACCCCTTAAAAAAAATCTTTTTAAAGAAAGGGCACAAATTTCCAGTTAGAAAATAAATAAGTTTGGGGACCTAATGTGCAGCATTACGACTGTAGTAAATGATACTATACTGTGTACTTGAAAGTTGCTAAGAGAGTAGATTGTAAATGTTCTCATCATGAAAAAAAAAAAAGGCAGTTACCTGAGGTGATGATTTGTTAACTAGCCTTATTGTGGTAATCATTTTACACTATATGCATACATCATCACATTGTACACCTTAAATTTACACAATCTTAAATGTCAATTATATCTCAGGTAGTGGGGAGACATTTAATTAAAGACAATAATGATGCCATTAGTTTAGCTATACCTAAATTGTACAAAGCATTTCCAAGTTATTTCCAATATGATCTTCATACTAGCTTTATAAGGTAAATAACCAAATTTACCATTATCCCAATTGAATGGATTAGAAAACTGAAACACAAATAAATTAGGTAATTTTCTTTAATTAAGGCACCTAATATATAATAGAAGCAGGACCAGAATCAAGAACTTATGACTCCCCAAGTTCTACCAGACATTTAAAGCAGAGATAATACCTATCCTTCTCAAGCTATTCCAAGAAATAGAAAGGGAAGGAAAACTTCCAGACTCATTCTATGAAGCCAGTATTACTTTGATTCCTAAACCAGACAGAGACCCAGTAAAAAAAGAGAACTACAGGCCAATATCCCTGATGAATATGGATGCAAAAATTCTTAATAAGATACTAGCAAATCGAATTCAACAGCATATAAAAAGAATTATTCACCATGATCAAGTGGGATTCATTCCTGGGATGCAGGGCTGGTTCAACATTCGCAAATCGATCAACGTGATACATCACATTAACAAAAAAAAAGAGAAGAACCATATGATCCTGTCAATCGATGCAGAAAAGGCCTTTGACAAAATCCAGCACCCTTTCTTAATAAAAACCCTTGAGAAAGTCGGGATAGAAGGAACATACTTAAAGATCATAAAGGCCATTTATGAAAAGCCCACAGCTAACATCATCCTCAACGGGGAAAAACTGAGAGCTTTTTCCCTGAGATCAGGAACACGACAGGGATGCCCACTGTCACCGCTGTTGTTTAATATAGTGCTGGAAGTTCTAGCATCAGCAATCAGACAACAAAAGGAAATCAAAGGCATCAAAATTGGCAAAGATGAAGTCAAGCTTTCGCTTTTTGCAGATGACATGATATTATACATGGAAAATCCGATAGACTCCACCAAAAGTCTGCTAGAACTGATACATGAATTCAGCAAAGTTGCAGGA